>NC_056739.1:1258401857-1258437199 GCF_019279795.1 Protopterus annectens
TTCCATGCCTTTCATGATTTGGGCACTGTGGTGTCACTCATATATGGAAATTGTTCCTATTCATCTTATTAATGATAAAGTGAATAGGTGTTGCATACATACATGGTGCAGAAGATGTTACCCCATCAGCTGAAGCACAACCTTCTGCTACAGAAGAGGTAGTAGAACACCACATAGGAGTCCTCTCAATTTAGCCCATGAAGCAGTGCATAACATTCCAGACTTCTCAGAACTCTGGTGATGTGGACTTCAAGGTAAGACAGATAGGGAGACGTAAGCCAGAACAAATGTGTCATGTGAATACACTTGATCCATTGAAGGAATGAGAAGTATAAATAGACAAGTACACTGCATAGGCCTCTCAGGTTATAGAATCAGTGGTATGGAGACTGTTCTCTCTCTTTCAAAAAAATGAGGTCCAGGAATATGTCCTGAAGAACAAAGATATTTTTCACTCTTCCCAGAAGAACTAACCTAATGAGCCACAATATTATCACACTGTTGTGGAGAGAAAGTAGACTATGTAGACCTCTCAGGCTGCAGAACCAGAGGTACAAATAGGTAATTTATTTTCTTTTTCAAAATAAAGGTGTCTAGGAATTTATCTTGAGGAGCAAAGATATTTTTTTATGCTCCCTCCAGAAGACCCAATTTAATAAACCATGAAATTATTATACCTCTGGGTGTGGATTAGAGAAGAAACAATCAGTTTAACAAGGCCCCTAAAAGTATGTTAAGAAAGCCGATGGAGTTAAACTTAGCAATGCTGACAGCCTTTATAACAGTATATGAGTGCTACTGTCATTTAATCCCACAGATTCAAGTTGAAAGGGGCTTTAGAATAGCCCAGGAGCATTTGAAACGACTGAAAGCAGTTATGTTAGCTGCATACTGCTAGGGTCTTTGTGGCCTCAGCTAATTGAATTTGTCCCAAATTGGGTTAATGAGAGAAGACAGCTCTGCTAAGAAAAAGCATTTTGCAGGCATTTAAAAGCAAAGTGGGACACATTTAATAGATTTTTTATGCCAAAATAAAAAGTAGCTTACTGTGTGTAAATATGAATGTTTGTTTGAAATGTAAGGACATAATTTGATTCTGTCGAAAGGCTTAGGCTCTTCCCATTGGAAGTTACAGTGCAAACTTCCTGAGCTCCATTGGAGTGAATGAGTTAAAAGGGTATCCAGTTACACTGTCTGAAAATAATATTAATACAAATGGTAATGTTGACCAAACAGCAAGGCTTTCAGGAGTGGCCACAGTTATCATCAAGTAAATAAATGTAAATACTCTCAAAGCTTAAATATTTTCTAAAAAGGACCAGCCACAATGAAAAGTTTAAATATATCTAATAATAAGTAATAAAAGAACAAGAAAATACTAAATATAAATAAGGGAACACCAGAGTTTCAGTCACAGGAGACATTAAAAAAATAACACCAATTGAAAGTTTCACAGTAATAGATAAAAAGTACTTCTGCTCCCATTATTTTTTCCTAACTAATCGAAAGAGAATTACTGATCTCTAGTTAAGTTACTTACTGAATAGAGCAAGGCATGATAATTTGGGTGAGTGCTTCTTGTTATCATATCCAAGACAGAATACAGAATGCTGCTTTGACTTCACTCTCTTTTAATATTAAAACATAATTTCTGTACAGAATGACATCACATACATCTGATCATCTGACTCTGTTTCCCGCACTATCCCCCATCATTAGAAGCTACCAGGGTTTAGCACCTATGTGCTACAATATACACAGCTAGAGCTTTGCTCAGATGTGGTGCAGCTGCTGGAAGTCATAAAACCATTCACTCTTTCTACAGGAGCTGTAACCTATTCTCTAGCAGAGACATTTCATCTCTGGCTCCCTTCAAAATGGTTGGATAATATCTTTATGGCTTAACCCATAAAGTAATTTAATTACCCATAAAGTAATTTTATTTCAAGAATAGTTTGCAAAGTCAGGTGGATTAAGATTAACTTCATCACTTCCAGTATATGCTGTGACAATGTATGCATTTAAACAGTTAAAATAATGCATGTATATCTGTTTTCCTTCCAGCAGGGCACACTGTTGGTACATTTTAACACAAGCAAATCTCATAAATTCATTTTCAGCACAAGCTTCTGGACAAATCAGTGTTATATACTAATGACATATAATTATTTGAAAAATTCTAGCCAGCTCAACAGACTCCTTGTGGGATTCACACTTACCATCCAACTCATCAAAAATGAAATCTAAAGGTCCCCTCACTATATGCCCATACAGCAACTCAACATGTGAAAACCCTGTGGAATCCTGGGGTTCCTCTCCATAAATAAATAGCAGATGGGGCAAATATCTGTCCCACTCTCTATTAAAATGGTCTGCAAATGCCCGTAGCATGGTCTTTGCTGTAGAGTTTAACATCTCCACAAGACCATTAGTCTGGGGATGGTAAGGAGTGGTCTTTAGGTGCTTCACCCCACAGTGCTTCCACAGACAAGCCAGCAGGTCTGACATGAAATTGGCACCTCTGTCAGTCAGTATTTCTTTTGGGAAACCTACCCTGTGGAAAATCTCTAACAAAGCATTTGCCATCTTCCCTGCCTCGATGGAGGACAGAGCTACTGCCTCAGGGTATCTAGAAGCATAATCTACTACCACCAGGATATGCTTCTTCCCTGTGAAGCTTGGAGTACTCAGAGGCCACACAATATCCATAGCTACCCTCTGAAATGGCTCCTCAATTACAGACAAAGGCATCAAACAAGCTGTGACCTTGTCTCCTGCCTTGACTACCTTTTGACACTGCTCACATGTCCTGTAGTACCCTTTTACATCCCTTGTAATCCCAGGCCAATAAACTTTCTGCATAATATGTCTCTTGGTACACTTTATGCCCGTATGACCTGCAAAAGGAATGTCATGGAATATGGCTAGAAGTGCCAGATGGTAGGCTCTAGGCACTACCAACTGCTGTATTACCTCACCCTCTAGCCCTCCCTCTGGGGTCCTCTCTTTATACAGTAACCCTTTGTTCCAGTATACATATTCCCCTTTTCCTTGAGAATCAGGTGCCTCCCTAGCTACCTCCCTCAAACCTATTAGTGTAGGGTATGAAAGCTGAGCCTGTCTCAGCTCTACTTTTATGACTCTTCACAGCTCCCCTTCCACAGGAAGTCTGGTATCCTCTGACAGCAGTGCCTCACTGTCAGCCTGGGTACTACCACTCACCTCTGTCCTTGCAGTCACTCTGTCCAAGGGAACATCAGTACCCACCAGCAGCTGTGGCTCATCTTCAGGATCACTGCTACAGGGTAGCTCCCTCCCTGAAATAGCCAGACCACCAGCCCTGGCTTCAGGTCTGGTGTCTGTCTGGGTATCCCCATGGCTACCAGACACACATGCCTGTCTCCAAGCCTGACTGTGTGTAACTGCATGCACACAAGTTACTGCATTATCAAAACCATTCCCTATAAGGACATATGCAGGGATATCTTCAAACACACCTACTTACTTGCTTCCTTTTCCACCCTCCCAGTCATGGTGAACCTTGGCCAAAAGCATTTGGGGGGGTCCCTCCTAAAACTCTGAATGTAGTCAGCTGCCCAAGTAAGTACTGCTCCTCTTTAACCACTGCAGGTTTCACAATGCTTATGTCAAAGGCTGTGTCTCTCTTAACAGTAGCGAGTTTTCCATACCCTAAGACAGGATATAACCTCTGGTGATAGTTTGGTACCCCTGTTGTCTCCAGACAGCTTACCAGTGGCATACTGTTATTCCCACTTGCTGGCTCCCCCACCTTCTGTCCCCCACCTTGCCTCCATGGCATGTATATGCTACATGGCACAACTGGTTACATTTGAAACAGTTAATCCTTGCTCCTGGCTGTGTTCCTAAACTAGTGGCTTCACTTGTTACTGGCAGACTCTGTTGGGGTGGTTTAGGCTGCTCACCATGGGTTCTCTTATATCCATGTGCAGCACTGTATATCCCTTTCCTGTGCAGTGATGCCATGCTTACTAAGTAGTGATCCTCCTTTTCCGCCAGCTCATCTGCAGAGTTGCACTCTCAGTCTGCCAACCAGATTCTCATGTCCTCATGCAAAGTAGTAAGGGCTTGTTTCCTCACCAAAAGGACTGCCAGCCCTTCAAAACTGGTGACTTGACACCCACTCACCCACCTTTGAAAATAAGCGCTTAGCACAGCAATATAATCATACTCACCTTCATCTACCTTGCTTCGATGCTCACACAAAACATTTTTCTGTAAGCTTCAGGTGTTAACTTAAAACATTCCAGTAAACATTTTTTAGTTGTCTCATAGTTTAAGCAATCAGTATCAGATAATTTAAAAACAGCTTTTACAGCTTTACCATGAAATAATGGGGTAAGGATCTCTATACTGTTTACATACTCTTTCAAATATACGAATAAAAGTATAAAAATTACCACCCATTGTAAATTGTGGAAGAAACTTACTGATGTTTATTGCTTCTGGAGTTTGATTATTCCCTTCCCCATTACCTCCATATCCCTGGTGAAGAGTCGGCATCTGTTTTTCATGTTGACACTGCTTCTCATTTTCTTCAGCCTCCAAACACTGCTGCCTCTGCTGATTTTAATTGGCACACATACTCAACCTAGAGTACTTGACAATAGTTTTCACTCTTACTCACAAACACTGGCTAATGTACAATGTATGTACTGTACCTGTGTACTATGTATGTATTCTACCTATGTTCGAAATTTCAGCTGTACACAACAAATCTATTAATTACCTTTATTTTTAAATTAATATTTTCTTGTTCTCCACTGTAACTGTTGAAGTGCTACATACCACTGTAAAAACATGTCTATTGTAATTTGTGTCTGTACTGATCATGTCTAAATATCTAAATGTATCTGTAATTTTTCTATTTGGTGCTTTTATCCCCAGGCCTCTGCTGAAAAAGGGCCTTTTCGGCTCAGTCAGGCACCCCCAGTTAACAAATGTAAAATAAAATAAAATAAAATCTGTTTTGCCTGCCTCAGTCTTTCTGCTGATTCTAATTCATTATGTTTGGCCTCCAGTTCAAATCTCTTTAACTCCAGATGGATTTTTAAGTCCTCTGAGGGAAAGAGACAATCTGTCCTCTTTCTGGGGGCTGCAAATTCCTATCACCAGACTGGTTAACCTCCTGGTTGCTGGTCTAAGCTGCGACTAAGGATGAAATTGTTTCCTCTTTAGTCAGGTTGGTGTACACCAGTCCTTTGGCATCATACACTTTGGACAAATTGCCATAATCCTCTGCTGACATTTTTGCCTGCTCTCCCTGACTAAACTAAACTAACAACAACGCAAATAAATAAATGAATAAAACTGTTGTGATATGAAATTCTGAATGTCTACCTTGTGGCTGCTGAGAGACTGCACACCTTTAGTGACAACTGCTTACAGGCTACAGAAGTTCAGTATCCACACCACTGCTCACCAATATTTGATGTCCTCACATTATGCCAGTAATCAAGGAGCCTCAGTCCTCACCACTGACACTGGAGAGGGACATTCAATTGGAATACAAATGGATACACTAAGTATTTCCAGATACAGACCTCTCTGCATCAAGTACAATTTCCTTAAGAGCACTCAGGGAACACAGTCAGCCCGGGGTCTGTCTTTCTCTATATCTGTCTCCCTCCAGGTTCCCAATAAGACTTTCCACCAGCACAGCTGTAGGGTTAGGTCCTCAGCTGAGTTTCTAAGCCACGTCCTCCAGCACTCTCTCTGTGAAACCAGTGCTTCATGCCCCTCTTCAAGTAGCTGACACGCACACTCTTTGAGATTTAATTTTCACAGACACACACCTGGGAAAGGCTGGCACAGATTACCTGCTCAACCAACTTTGACCAGACTATAAGGTAGATTCACTACCACCAGTCAGTTACTATAAGGCTCTTAAAAGGGTATACAATTATACTGAGTGAAATTAATATTAATACAAATGGTGATGTTGACCAAACAGCAAGACTTTCAGGAGTGGCCACAGTTATAACCAAATAAATATATGCAAATACCTCAAAGCTTAAATATTTTCTAAAATGGACCAGCCAAAATGAAAAGTTTAAATGTATTTAATAATAAGTAATAAAAGAACAAGAAAATACTAAATATCTATTTATAGTAAACATCAGAGGTTCAGTCACAGGAGATATAAAAAAAATAACACTGATGGAAAGTTTCACACCGTTATAGAAAAACAGTACTTATACTCTCACTATATTTTCCTGACAAATCTAAAGAGAATTATTGCTCCCTAGTTAAGTTTCTTACTGAATAAAGCAAGGCACGATAATTTGGGTGAGTCGTCCTTGTTGTCAGATCCAAGACAGAATACAGAATGCTACTGAGACTTCACTCTCTTCTAATATTAAAACATTATTTCTGTACAGAATGACATCACATACATCTGGTCATCTGACTTCCTGCACTATCCCCCAGCATTAGAAGTTACCAGGGTTTAGAACCTATGTGCTACAATATAAGCAGATAGAGCTTTGCTCAGATGTGGTGCAGCTGCTGGAAATCATAAAACCATAAAACCATTTCACTCTTCCCGCAGGAGCTGCAATCTATTCTCTAGCACAGACATTGCATCTCTGGCTCCTACCAAAACTGTGGGATAATATCCTCATGGCTTAACTCATGACGTAATTTAATTTCAAGAATATTTTGCAAAGTCAACTGGAATAAGATTAACCTCTTCACTTCTAGTATATGATGTTACAATGTATACATTTAGACAGTTACAATAATGCATGCACATCTCTTTTCCTTCCAGCAGGGCACACTGTTGGTACATTTTAACACAAGCAAACCTCACAAATACATTTTCAGCACAAGCATCTGTACAAATCAGTTTGATATACAAATGACATATAATTATTTACAATATTTCAGCTAGCTATGCTGGCATATGTTACAAATCCACTGCCCTATTTCTTCTGGCATGGCTGACAGTGCCTTCTATCATCACAGGAGGGTATTCTTCTATGACATTAACATTCTGAATGCTTTGACACTCAGACTTGTCTTTTAGTCAAAAAGGCTTGAGCTATTTGACAGCTTGGGCATGTGGAAGGTGCCCTGAAGCTTTGGAAGCTGGATGGCTGTTGTATCCTTGGTAGGATATAACCCATATAGCTAAGACTACTGCAGCAATGATCAATATGAAGAACGTATGACGTGCTATAATATTATTTAAAAAAATAAAACATTCCCTTTTTAATGAGTGACATTGCATAATAGCAAAATGGTATGTTTTAAATATTGTCAAAGCATTAGCACAGGGAACGCCCCCATCTTATCATGTCACAGTACACTGACTCACATTTTTAATGATTTTTTTTTCAGTTTCTTTTATTCTGTCAAGTAGAACAGTTGATTACATTTTACACTGATAGGATGGATGCGTATACTATCCGTTGATATGAAGGTGGTATATATATGTATAGTTTTTGTTTATTTTTTTCTGTCTGAAATCATATAACTGCAGAGGATGGGATACAATCATTTTTGCAAAGCACTGATTGTTCCTATTTCAGTATGAGTGTGCAGCCTTAGAATTACTATGTTTAAACAACAGGGTATGAGGAATGTAGCAGACCTTGGTCCCCTTACAAAAACACATTTTTTTGACTTGTTTGGTTCCTTGTTTCATGCATTTTTTTCTGTACGTTAGGGACTTGATGATATGTTTGGTCTGAAAAAGATGGTCTATTTCCATAGCTTATACAGAAATTACTTTAGGTAGTATCACTTTCACAGCTGTGGTTGCAGAAAAAGAAATGGGTGTTCTGCTTGCAGTCAAAAATAAAGGAATCCTGAAGAAACAAAATATAATGGAAAAATGTTGAAGTATGGGTTCTGAAATAGTTTGTTAAAATATGCAGATTTTAGATTAGGAGATCTGTATCATGTATTGTAATATTCAAAAAGTAAAAAGTAAATTCTTTAAAAAAATGCTGACAATCCAAAATGTTAGTCATGACCCTTTCTTTACCCAAAGTTGGCCGAGTGCTGTGCATGGCTGGCAGTCAGTCACTCACTTGAATTTCACATTTCTAAGAGAAAAGAAACACAGTTATTAATTTGTGATCTTTGTTGTTATGGCCCAAACAGTATCAATTTAAGACTGGCTCATGATAGCCATTGATGTAATTCATAACTTGGCAATGAGCTGGGAATTATTATGTTGAATTTTAGAAGAAATGGCTGGCTGAGCATCTGAAAGGATTCTGATTTGAAATGGGAACTAACACATTTATAACTGTCTCAGGAGACTGAACCAGTACCAGAAATGTGCTAAAGGTATATGTCACAGTATAAATCTATTAGTTTTATTTTCAGATCCTGTCTACCTTTTCACCTCTCCATTGGCATAACTCTGCCTTGCATAGTACACAACAACAACCGCTTTCTGAACTTTAACATTTAAAGTCTGCAACAAGTCGTTCTTTTGTGCGGTTTGGGAAGGACAAAAAAGACAACTTCTGTTGATTTGGCAGAAATTATATATTGGGTATTTTTGGCACAAGCATTAGACTTTCATGCTCTTTGTTGGTTTGCAAGGCATGCCTTAGAATGTAAAAATATGATTCTAATTAAAGAACATGTATTGCAATAATATAGGCTAAAAGAGACAGGAACCTTTTTGCATTTTTGTTAAACTGAATGCAAATTAACCTTTTCCCATTAAATGTTTACACTTTGGCCCATTTTCAATAACTAACAGACTAAAACTGGTGTGCACTGTTTTCTTCTGCTTTACCAGAGACAGGTATGGTAATTCATTAATCAAGTACCTTACTTCCTCCATCTCGCTTGCCTTGAATGGAAAGTTTAAAAGGTGACTCTGAATTTGCCTTTGCATTACAAACTGCATCTGAAATGAGCATCACAGATGAAACTCAGTAGAGCACAAAATTATATAGTCTCCAAGTTTTTAAAACTTTCAGGTTGTCTTGAGATTAAAAGTAACTCCATGCCCTTAAATGAGACTACTAGTACAAATTTGTCACACTGCTTTTCAATTTGTGTTATGTAAAGGTTTGAAAAGTGTTACCCAAATATATGTTATTTCACATTTGACATAATTGAATACTAATAATTACACTGATGGTCCAAAAAGTTGTATCTACGGTGAAAGAAATCCGAGTTTACCCACTGACACGCATGTCTTGAGCTATTTAGTCAAATTAACCCAAGGAACACGTATTCATTGTATTTCAAAATATCATAAAAAATAAACTGTTTTGTGTCCCTTTTATGAGCTATGTACCACAATGCTGTTGTTGACAAGAGGCAAGTTATTTCATGAAATACTAAAATAAATATCTTTGCCTGTTGTTTAGCATATTACAGTAACTCTGAGTTGTGATATATGTACGCTGTAAGCTAGGTAACTGGACTACTGTGTACTAGATAAGCTCTTAAATCTTGCATAACTTTTCCTTAGTTACTTAACCTGTTTATCTGATGCAGAACTAGTACTTCCTTTTCCAGAAAACTCTGTGCAGTATTAGAATCACATTCAGGTCTGCTGGCTGAGAACTCTACAAGTGTTGAACACACTGCAACAACAATGCCAGAATACTTCAGTACAACTAGGTCTACCCAAACAATACATATACTGGATGATATTACATACCTAAAGGAACCTTGGAATTATGTCAGATAAGCAGAGAACACTTTCTGAGGTAATCTCCTTTTCACATAAATAAGGATATACCATACCACCAAAGATACCAATGATCATAATTCCAAAAACACCATAAATACCATCAGTTGTCTGATAAGGGTTTCTTGTTCATCTGTTTGTGTATTTCCCACCTATTGAGTAACTTACAGCTCATTTTTACCAGTATCACAACTTGACCCATCTCCCAACACAACTGTTTACTACCTATTCCATGTAATCTTTAGCTGCACTACTATATTCACTTTTACAGTCCCATTAATAAGGTTGTTTCATTCATCTGTGACTGTTTTGTGAAGAAAATGCTTGTTTAGCATTGCATGTTATTTACATCTCCTCATTATTACCCTTAGTTTCTGATGTATTTAACTCTTCTGAAACGTGCTGAATTACTAGAGTCTCTTAGTTTCCATGTAATATTTCAAAAGTTTTGACCTTCTGGCAGGCTATGCAGATTATATTTTCAAGTCTCTTTCCATATCTCTTTCGGAATAAATCTTGCAGAGTTTTATCACTCTTCTTCAGGTAGTCTCTATTCTGTTTGTGTTGTCAGTGACACTATACGTCTCAACCCGTTAGAGCAAAAAATCTAGACAAAGCCTAAACTAATGGGGAGAAAGGCCCAGAAATAGGGACAGATTTTAAATCTTGCTCTTTTAAACTTAGAAAGTTGCTAAAATAATAGATTGTATGTTAGCATGCATTTTCTGAAGGATATAAAGTCTAAAACTCAAATGTGTATCATTATTTATGACTTCAATCTTCAGTGACATGACGAAAAAAAAAAAATTACGAGGAACAGACAAAAAAAAAACAAAAACCACAAAGCAAAAATTGGGATGTTTTGCAAAAATCTGGACAGTTGAGAGGTATGAGTGACACTAGTTTGGATGGGATGTTAATCATAGGTACCATTTACTTGAGTTGGTGGTAGCTCATATGGATAAAAGATCCCATGACACCTACTGAAAGGAGTAGGAAAGATACCCTGATGCCCTGGCCAACTTTCCCGTAGTAGTATAAATACCCTCCAGTGTCTCCCCTGAAAGAAGCTACAAGCCTAGTGGTACTAACTCGACTAACAAAGAGAATTAAATACAATTCTTCTGAACTATGTAAACTATTTGCAGCATAGTGTTATAAGCAGTCTGTAAAGATGAAGACTAAAATGTTGTTTTCTACTATTGTTGCCTCTCTGTATCCTAGAATCCCACCAGTTGTTATTGCTGGCTTGCCATAATGATAGCCTATTTCAGTGTTTTTGGAAGAATTAGGGTGAATTCCCTATCAACTTTATCTTTGGCAGTATCTTCCCTCACATTATATGGCCATTGTGTGCTATTTATCCTCTAGATAAATGAGGAAAGTGAGTAAACAAGCTGTTTTTCTCTAAGCAAGTGAGAAAAGTAAGTACAAAAACTGTTATCCTCTAGGTAATGAGGAAGACTGAGTGTTATAGTAATTAGTAGCTTATTTAGTGCTTACAAGTTCTGAACAAGTGCTGAGCATGAATAAGCAAATTTAAGTGCTCAAACTAAGAATCTGTATCTGCACTAGACGAGTTACAGGACAGAAACAAGTGCAAATGCAGGCTTCCAAATCAGAAAGTTGAGAGAGATGGAAGAGATTGCCCAAATGGCCAGTAACTACAATTTCTGCACCAGAGCCACTCCTTATGTGGTAGACAGGTTACCTAGTGCTTACCACTCCCACTGATAAGCTAGAAGGCTTCCCTCCAACACAGAAAAGCTTGGGGGGGGGGGTGCTCAGAAGCTTACATAGTCCTGGATACAGAAAATCTGTATCTGGAACACTAGTTACAGGAAAGGTAGGAAACAGGCTTAGTTTTTGTTTGTTTTTTTACACAAAAGTAGCAAAAACAGTAGTAAAAACAATTCACATGCAGTGCAAGCTAGCACACTTGAGTATGTAGCAATATTAGACCAAACACAGTTTAAAAAATGCAATTAAATTAAAAAGGACTAAATAAAAGTGCAGAAAGAGTTTATTAGGTAGAATGTGGTAAAAAGATGGGACTCGGGGAGTGTCCCAGATCAAATCTACAGTGGGGCAGTCAACTACAAAAGCCACCAAATTTAAACTACAAACCAAAAATAGGGAGAGTGGGTGGGATAAAACAGTTTCAACAGAGATCTAAGCAACACCTAACAGTACAAACTCTAAAACCCAAAAAATATACTCAGCTCTGTATATTTGCAGATCAGTCTCTCAGAACAGTGAGACAACAGTTTCAACGGAGATCTAAGCAACAATTAACAAACTCTATAACCAAAAAATATGTACTCAGCTCTGTATATTTGCAGATAGTCTGGAAGGCAGTCTTTCAGAACACAGGTTCATACACACACATATACGTATATATATATATTTTTCTCTTTATTTGTAGGCCTGTAGGGGGCATATGGTTCAAATGGCTTCCTGTAGTTTTGTTTGAAAAAGTCCTTTGTTGTTGTTGTTTGTTTGTTTTAGCTCTTCACTTGAAGAGCAAAGGGAGGCGGGGTGCTACTTCATGGGACTGACATGCGGAGCAAGTTGAACCAGCTACCCTTCTGATGCCAAGACTCTACTTTGTTTTCTCTGTATTCCAAAGTTGGGGGCATGGTAGTTATAGCTATTTCTTTTAACAGCTGCAGCTACCCAGCATTAAGTTTATGTTCTTCCTTTCTGCAGAGATGATGACAGAGCAGCTGTAACTTCTTTTCTTGTTACAGATGCTGCTAGGATTCTTGTTAAGATCACTTGATTTACAATGGGCACACTGATTGCTCTGCTCAATTAGCATGCACATTTTTGAATATTATAGACTCTTTATTGTATAATCTAGGTGCTAAACTAGAAGTGACAGTTACTTTACAAAGTCAGAAAGCAAGAGTGTTATTAAATTTTAAGGGCTGTCAGTAAGCATTATAAACTATATTTTCAAGAAGCTACATTATTTTTGCCTATAATAAATCCTGTTGTTTGTCTGGATGAGCAGTTTTTTGCCTTTATGCAGTTCTGTATCAGTAGTTGAAGAGAAGTGGCACAGAAACATAATGAACTTGCTATGGTGATAACCTATACTATGACATATTAGTTAAATATATATGAGTTGACCTTCATTACTTTATAGTGAAAAAAATATTCAGAATGTGAAATGATGCTCCCAGCATGCTTTTGCTTCATCTTGGTGCTGTCAGTGTAAAACTTTCAAGTTACTGATTGTATATTTCAGCTGCCTAAGTCAGCTAAATGCACAAATATGACTGCACTCACTCAAAATTCATCTAATTTTCATTTTAGTTCCTTATGAGACACAGGGCGACATGTCCTGTAAAATGTAGATGTGACACATTTGCATCCCATTTGATATCACCAAAGAAATAATTTATTCTGTGATGTCTGCTTTATCCATCTGTACTTTACAGGGGAGACAAACCCTGTTCTTGCAGTCAGCTGGTAATTTCTGGAGGAGATGCCAGTCCATAACAGGTTGTTGAGGCACAGAGACATTGAGACACAAAAGCCCACACACACACACACACACACACACACACACACACACACACACACACACACACACACACACACACGCACACAAACACACCTCAACTGCTATGATTTAGGCACAAAGCTATAATTTTGGCTTTGCGATTTAGGGGCAGATTCCAAACGAGTTGCTTCCAGTGTAAGTCTGCCCTGATTCCAAAAGCCTTGCTTCTGTCTTTTTAATTTCTCCAAATCTTTTGGGTTTCTTATACCATGACAGGAATGGACCCCATTCCTAAGTCAAAGTATGATTAAAGTTCATGAAATTAGTATTGTTTCAATCTTTGATGTCAGCCAAAAGTGCTCTTCGCAGCACCCACAATATGCCCAGTAATGACTCCTTCTGCAATTTGTACAGGGTTACATGGATTGGTAACATATCTACTAAATACAATTGTAGATTCTTTTTTATAAGACCCATTTCTCCTACTACTATTGGAACTGTCTGGCTATCTTTCTTCCACATTGCTCTTGTTTCTTCTCACAGATCCTGATATTTTATGACTTTGTGTCTCCCTGTATGCAACACACTAGTCAATGGGTGTGCCAATTTTCAATGATCAATGCTACTTTTGTCTTCTTTTCATGGACCACTAAAAGTCCCTGTATGTGAAAAAGAAAAGTTAGATCCATGTAATGTATATAACACATTGGAAACTTTTGTCTTGAATAGGAAATGCAACTGGAAATATGTTATTAATTTGTTTTAATTGGTGATTAGCACCTTAACTGAATGATTGATGAGTGTATTTAATGAATATTTTTTAATGTGTTTTTTATTCTTGGAAGGCTGTAAGCCGAGGAGCTAAACTCTTGATTAAATCGATTTTTAATCAGTGGGACAGTGGTTTTCTTCTTAGATCACTAGCATACCTTTCAACTGTTCAGATTTTTGCCTCATATTTTTGGTCTGTTTCATATAAAATTGTGATTTTCTGGAAAATCAATAGCAAATCATTGAGGACTGAAGTCAGGAAATAATGTCAGTTTCAGTCTTCATGCCCTTCAGAAAATTAAAGCTAAATATAAATTTGTTACTCTATCATCTTTTTAAGCTTGTAAGAGCAATATTTAAAACGTGTCCCTGTTTTTGGGCATTTGCCCCTCCCCCATTATTTGTGCCCTTGTCCAGATTTCTTGCTCTAAGAGGTTGAGAGGTATGGTCATGAGCAGTCTTGACACATCTAAAAGTACCTATAAGAAAACGAATGCAGAAATTTAAGTTGTAAACTGTAAATTTTTAACTCCATCCTGACTTTACTGTTTAGCACTTTCATTAGTTGTCATAACAGACATCTGATGCATGAAAACATTTAGTGTTGTGGCCATGTGGGCTATAAATATAAAGCCTCACTAACTGTCTTCATTACCCCATCTGTACCACCCAGCAGATTAATCAGAAGAGTTTGGGGTGGTGCTTTAGGCTCATCCCTGTGTAAAATGTAAGGGTGAGCAAACCTATGTTTATGATGCTAAATATGGCCAGGAATGATGCATTTAATTTTAGTTAAGGTAAAAAGTTAAATTAATTGATTTTTGATGATTTTGCATTCCCATCAAGTTAGTGCCCAGGGTGGCTGCCCCTTTCACCTCACACTTCCTATGATAATGAAGTTTACACAAAAATTTCCTATCACTAACTATATAGCATCTAGTGTATGAAGACTTTCTATTGTGTAAGACTCAGAAACTGACTTTCTGATAATCTTCCATGATTTTGAAAGGATATTGCTGACTATTATTGCTCAAAGATTGAGTCATACACAAACACTTACATATATATGTGTGTGTGCGTGTGTGTGTGTGTGTGTGTGTGTGTGTGTGTGTGTGTGTGTGTGTGTGCGTATATATATATATATATATATATATATATATATATATATATATATATATATATATACAGCCTCCTTTTGCCTATTGTGTGACTCTGAACCACTCACTTAACCAAACAGTGTCCCATGACAACTCTAAATCTTGGCTACCTCAGTGGGCTCAGTGGACTGCATGCCTAGAAAATGTCTATGCGTATACAAACAAACAAACATTCAGAAATTTATGACTAGGTCATTTTACAACCAGAATTTTATAAAAATTTATCTACGTAAAGCTATATTTCAAAGTTTAAAAGGAAAGTGGCACTTTCAGTCTTGGTGTGCATCAACATTAGGACTGTCACTTATAATACATTACTTATTTGTTATACTAATACTGTGGGTTATATTTAAATCAGTGTGTTATGCAAAAGACATAGTTTCACACTTTGAGTCATGGATCAATCATCTTCATTTATCATTATCCACTTTCACAAGAAATAGTAGCTGCTGGAGATGGGGGGGGGGTGATGGTTATCATGCCCTTTGGTAACAAACTGTTTGAACATTAATGAACATTATTTGAACATTATCCTGACTTCAGACATTACTGAGAAAACATACAGATGGAAGCAAAAGGCAAATGGTGAAAAGAAACTAAGCAGTACAAGGAAGTTGAGAATAAAGTTAGACTAAACCTCTAGCTGCTTTCTTTCAAAGCAGTGCCCTGCGGTATATGTCAGGGAGATATTCCTTCAGTTATTATTTAATTTCTTTGTAGTGTCAATAAACAACAACATGAAAAATATGTAGTAGAGAGACTGTGACACTATTAATACTGGAGAATCTACACAGATAAATATAAAAACAGTTACAAGAGCAGAAGGTCATCAGACTGGAATGGTGACATATACGCACAAGAGACTTAGTTGTATGAAAAAGGATAAAAAGACTATTTTTGTAGTGCATATCGATTAGCACACCAAAAAACATGGGTATGGTTGATTAGCTTGATACAATGTCATTCATTAAAGTGGAAGAACAAACCTTTTCTCCAAAACAGAACAAAAAACATGTTGTACTTTCTTTGTTACCAAATGCAGAAAGTAATTCAGCAGTTGCTGATTGGATTGTTGGCAACAGACATATTAATGGAGTTAATACTTAACAATGTAAGAATGCAAACACTGATATGTTGTTGTTTAATCAGAAAGTTAACAGACAAACACACACGCACACGTGTGTGTTCCCCACACACACACACACACACACACACACACACACACACACACACACACACACACACACACACACACACACACACACAGACACACACACACACACACACACACACACACAGTCACTACATTTGAAGCCAATCGACAGGCTCTTTTTCCTGATTACAGTGAGGAGTTTTGCTTAAGTGCTGGCATCTGCCTTTTTGAGTAACTGGTATCTGATAATGGCAGAAATTCCAAGTGCTGCAATATTTTTCTCAAGTCACAGACCTTTTGTAGTAGAAGTAGCTTTGGGGTGTCTTGTTCTTCATTCCGTGTGTAGTACAGAATGAGAAACAAGGTACCTGGAAGGCTACTTAAATTACAAAAGAGCAGAATTGATTGGGGGACCACATTTTCATAACACTGCAGCTGTAGACCAGCTTGCTGTATTTATATATGGGACAGGAGTGCAGAGTTCTGATTGGGCAGTAAGTCTTATGAGGTATTGAAGGGTCACAGTGAAACTGGTTGGACCACAAACAACAAATCCCACAAGTAAATAAAACATATTTTATTTTACCACAAGGAATGATATGTATTATGTAAATTCAACAATCAGATTACATATACTAGATCTGAATATTAAAAAAATGTTATATTTGCAAAGTTAAAACAACAGCATATAGTGAGCAATGTAAAGGGACATCTGTAAAAAAGTTCTTACGTAACATCTTAATTTATTGTGGTACTGATAGTTTACATATGAACTATGCCTTAGTTTTAGGTTTATGTACTACGTTGACAGCATGTATTTTAAAACTCATCACATGACTATACAGAACTGTCCTATTCAAATGATTCTGCTTGTGTAGACTTTGTACCAACTTGGTGTTTCAACTGAATATGTTCATATAGAAAGCAATAGTTAGCAGTGATTTCCAGTTACCTTCTACTTGTACTATAATTTTGACATTTATCGTTTGTTGAAATATTCAGTTGATAAGTGCAGGTCATATGCTTTTCTACAGATGCAGTATGCCTTTTTTAAATAATACTTTAAGATTAAACCTGGAAATACCAAATCATTTACTGTCACTATCTGTAGCCAATGAGTCCACCAGAAGGGAAATTTTTTTGTTTTGTAAGTAAACCATCATATTTCATTGGCCATTTATATTATACTAATGATACTCTGCACATAATTGTCTGTAGGTTCATGGGTTCATACTACACTGTTTTTCCACTAAGACATTTGTAGCCTAGCCAACAACCCCATGAATTTACCAAGAAATGAATTAATACCAGACTCTATCTTAGTTTCAGCCCATTTTCATATAGGTTAGAGGGGCCAGACCAGGGGTGTACTTAAGATCGCGCATCCAGTCGTCTATATTATGCTTAAAAAGGGTCATGGAATTAATCTACTTTAGCTTAAAGGGGAGTCTATTCAATATGAGTCATTTTCTGCAAAATGTATCATTCCAGCCAACAGTTTCTATTTATGTTTCAGAGGTGGTTTAGGTCTCCTGAGGGGTGTCTTTAGGGTGATATTAGTTTTATGGATGTGTAGTAGGTTACGTAGAACAGGATCTTTTGTGGCTCTGTAGATAAGGCAATGACCTCCTCTAAGTAGTTAGTAGCAGATGGAGAGGAGAGCACTTTAAGGTGGTCAAGGTAACTTGAGGACAACATGCCCTTGATTTTTTTGGTAAGTAAATACAATAGTCTCTTGAACTGGGTTATCTGCCTAGATAAGTATATACCAAATGGGGTATTATATTCTATTACAGGTGTAATAAGGGAGCAGAGGTTAACAAAGACATCCCTAGATCTAAAAGATATGACCCTGTTGATTAGTCTGGCTAAATAAAAGGATTTCATAGCAATAGTGGCCACATGGTGGTGAAAGGACAGTTCATTATCAATGATGATGATGCCCAAATCCATAATGACTGAATCAATCTTTAGGGGTGTTATCAATGTGATAGGAACAGGAATTCCTAGGTTTTCCAAATAAAACAACAATGCATTTTTTGACACCATGGTGCAAATACCATTTGTTAGCATGAGTTAGATATGCCTGGAGAATACAAAGGTCATCTAGGGTGTTTATGACAGCTTTCAGTTTGCAGACTTCAGCAAACTTTAACAGCCACATGGCTTTGGTGTCATCTTTAATTTTAACGAAGTACATGCCAATGAGAATTGGCCTTAGGACCAGTGTCTGAAGAATGCTGTTGGTAACTACTCTTTTTGTTGATAGGGTGCTTGCGGCACTAGTAGAATGGGCTCTCTTGATGTTCCAGTTGGATATCCAGTAGGTAACAGGGTTTTGCATCTAATTGGATTCAATTGTCAATGATGCCCAAGTGTAAAATTGTATCAAAGGCTTTGGCCACATCAAGGTATGCTGTGTGAACTGATTTAGCCAAGTCTAGTGCCTTAGCAGCTTCAAAAAAGATCACCAGATTTAAGAGGCAGTATCTGCCTTTAACAAACCCAAATTGATTAGAGTCCAAGGCTTGGAGACTGCTTATGTCCGTGTTTATGAGGTTCATTATGATTTGCTTCATTGGCTTACAGATAAGGCCGATGAGGCTGATAGTTCTACAGTTGACAGAGTCAGTCATGGATCTGCCCTTGTAGAGTGGAATGACTATAGCAGTTCTCCATACATCTGGCAGAAATCCAGTGGAGAGGCTGAGACTCAACAGACATAATAGGGAAGCATAACCACAAGCAGCAACCACCACGACATTGATTATATGACTACTGGATCCAAAATAATGAATAAAATCACCATTTAAATAAAAACTTCTTTAATCACAAAATCGTTCTAGTGCCTCGGTGCAAACACCTTTACAGAACATAACATTTTGGAAAAAAAGCTTTCCTTAAATACAAAAATCCATTTTCAATTAACCATTTAATTAAACAATTAAAACATCCTTGTGTTAACTAAAACATCTCCAATTCACCTCATTGTTAAGCCCCGTAGGAGCCAATGTGTTATATTTCAATATATAAATAGATTCTTTGTACAAAAGTTTATTTTACATTAATCTGCTCCAAAACCACCCCTTGTAACAGTGAATGGTCACTTGCATGTACTTCTTTAAAGTGCGCAGATATAACTTTTTCCTCCTTTCTATTCTTAATGTCTCTTATATGTTTGTTTCTCCGATGTAATATAAATTACATGGACATCTAAGTGCATAAATTACACCTATGCTGTTACAAGAAAACACATCCCTACATGTATACTTAACACCATTAATACCTTCAAAGTTAGTAAGGATCTGTGTACACACTGAACACTTACCACATGGGTAAGTTCCAGGACTCCAATCCAATTGTCTAATATTCATAGATGGAAATATAAATTGTCCATGTACCAGCATATCTCGTAAACTTCTACCCCTTGTATAAGAAATCATTATAGTTTTGGGTAGTATTTTCAATAACACTTTATCCCTTCTCAAGAATTCCCAATAATGTTTAATTAAACTGGCAATCTCATCACTCTTTATATTATACATGCTTACAAAATACATCTTCTCCCCTTCATCAGATCTTGTTCCATATTGTGCCATTCTATTATTCGGCATTAATATATTTTTCATATCTCTGTTATTATTACCAAAAATTTTTTCTTGTGCCTCTTCTATAATATTTACATCATATCCCCTCCTTAAAAACATCTTAGCTGATTTACCTATCTCATCTCTTAATACTCCCTTGTTATTACACAACCTTGACAGTCATAAAAATTCACTATAAGGAAGAGATGAGATCAGATGTGGGAGATGACAACTTGTGACATGTAAAAATTGATTGCCATCATAAAATTTTCTGTGGTCACTAGTTAGGATAGACCCATCACTTTGTCCCTCCAATACTAAGTCCAAGAAAATCACATTATTCCTTTCCTGTAATCCACTAAATGACAATCTGAAGGGGTTATTATCCAATGTTTTTACAAATTCCTGTACCCGAGTCTTACCTCCTTCACATGTAAAGATCAAATCATCTATATATCTGAAGTTTGAGTTAACATACTGTTTCAAAAATGTTTGTTTATACAAAAATCTATTTTCAAAAAAAGCCATAAAGAGATTGGCATACATGGGAGCAAATGGAGCTCCCATGGCTGTCCCCTGTTTTTGTCTGTATATTTGATTGTTATATACAAAAACATTATTTTTAAGACAAAAGTCCACATACTCTACCACAAAGTTAGAAACAGGATTTTCACCCAGCATACAAAACAGTGCAGAAATGCTGTCTTCATGTCTTATTGACGTATATAGGCTTTTTACATCCAAAACCAATCGATACATTTCATTATTCCACATAATTTCAGAAATCTTGTTCAAAAAATCAAAACTGTCTTGTATATAATCAGGTATTTTTTGTACATATGCAATTAATATTTGATGCAACAACTTGCCAATATTATGTAAAAAAAAACTGCATGCCAAAATTATTGGTCTTCCAGGTGGCTCAGTCATGTTTTTATGAATATTTGGTAAACAGAAAAACACTGCTAATTCATTGTTCTTATATATAAATCTTTTTTCCACATCCTGCCTATTTAAATAACCCAGGTGTACACCCTTTTCTAACAAATTCATAAAATCTGCCTAAGCTTTTTCATATTTACTACTTTCATTTAATTCATAAATTTCCTTCACATTTAAATAATCTAAGCACATCTTGTGATATTGTAGCACATTCATTATTACAATTTTATTACCGTGATCGGCTGGTTTAATTATTATTTCTTTTTTATTACATAACCTGTAGAGCTTTCCATTCCACATGTCAAATTATATCTCACCTCTCCCTTATCTTTCACATTTTTACAAGCATTTTCCCCAGCAAATTTAATCATAGAATAAAAATGTGCAATAGTTTCATTATGGAAAGGCGGAATAAACATATTAGCAATCAGAATATCCTCCACATTCAACTTACAATACACATTATTTTCATCAGTATCGCATACAATATTTCCATCATCATGACACGAATAAAAACTGTCATCTGAAGAACTGCATTCAGTATTATCAAACAATTCTTTAGCATTAGTATTAATAAATACCTTTAAAAGCAACTTGCGTATTAACTTAAACAATTCATGCTGTAAAACACGAACTCTAGGAATATAAGTTGGAATAAACTTCAACCCTAAATTAGGTACACATATTTTCTCCCTTGTTAATCCACAATTGGAGATGTTTACTACCATATTCTCATCATTACATGAAAAATCAATATTGTTTAGTCCTTTTGTTGTTAAAATGTTCCAAATCTTTTCTGTTTGGCCCATTCTGTAAACTCTGGTATCTCTACTGTCCTTGTTGTTGCCCCTCATTCCAACAAAAACACTGCTGATGTCCTTCTGCCCTTTGCGGTGGAGGTAAAGAGGGAAATTCCTCTTTATTACTGGTATGCGTTTCATTCAAGCTGCTGCCATCCAAAGAGACAAATGAAACGGAATGAGTTCTTTTGAAATTTCCTTGTTTCTGCTGATACTTTCTATGCTTCTGATTGGGGATAGCTACAAAAGCCTTCCCATTTTCATAGTCACCAATATCTCTTTGCAACTTTGTTTTTTTATATTCAATCAACTCAGTCTCAAGTACCTTAAGCTGGCCAGTCAATTTATTTAATAAGTTGTCAGTACAAGATGCACCCAGGCAGTTAAAAACCTCACTTGATAAAGCAGATATAGCCTGTTTTAATTTTATCTGCTTTCACTGGTCTCTTTCTAATAAGATCTTGAGCCATTCCATTATACATTTATGTGAAGCCGCTATCCAGCACTCCCTATATTGCTTGACCACCGCACAGTTCTCATCAAAGGGAGTGCTTGGATTTTTAATAAAACGTATCCCCTGGGTGTAATGTTTAAATCTATGTAGCGCTGAAAACCCAGAACACTGTAATGCACCCTCATTTCTTTCTCCAGCAACTTCTCAAACCTGTCACAAATCCCTTTCTTATCAACCGGAACTGCATTTGTTGCAAGGCTGAGCGACATAAAGGGATTAGACATTCGTTTCAGTCTTTCATTAAAATATACTTCTGTAAATTCCACTGAATTGTGACTTACGTTTGAGTTGCCAGGATGATTTTTCATTATTAGCACCAACCAAGTTCTGTGGTGCATTAAAGTAATGTTCCATGAGTCTTTGAGAGCCAACAACTGAACCCGTTCCACCAATACTTCCTGCTGTAACAGAGACTTCATCTCTAAGGATTCTTGGGAAATCCACATTTGGATACGATGACATAATGAAGCACAACCACAGCAACAACCACCACAACATTGATTATACGACTACTGGATCCAAAATAATGAATAAAATCACAGTTTAAATAAAAACATCTTTAATCACAAAACTGTTCTAGTGCCTCGGTGCAAACACCTTTACAGAACATAACATCTTGGAAAAAAAGCTCTCCTTAAATACAAAAATCCATTTTCAATTAACCACTTAATTAAACAATTGAAACATCCTTGTGTTAACTAAAACATCTCCAATTCACCTCATTGTTAAGTCCCATAGGAGCCAATGTGTTATATTTCAATATATAAATAGATTCTTTGTACAAAGGTTTACTCTTCAGTACTAAATCATTATCATATTTTACATTAATCTGATCCAAAACCACCCCTTGTAACAGTGAATTGTCACTTGCATGTACTTCTTTAAAGTGTGCAGATATAACTTTTTCCTCCTTTCTATTCTTAATGTCTCTTATATGTTTGTTTCTCCGATGTAATATAAATTACATGGACATCTAAGTGCATAAATTACACCTATGCTGTTACAAGAAAACACATCCCTACATGTATACTTAACACCATTAATACCTTCAAAGTTAGTAAGGATCTGTGTACATACTGAACACTTACCACATGGGTAAGTTCCAGGACTCCAATCCAATTGTCTAATATTCATAGATGGAAATATAAATTTTCCATGTACCAGCATATCTCGTAAACTTCTACCCCTTGTATAAGAAATCATTATAGTTTTGGGTAGTATTTTCAATAACACTTTATCCCTTCTCAAGAATTCCCAATAATGTTTAATTAAACTGGCAATCTCATCACTCTTTATATTATACATGCTTACAAAATATATCTTCTCCCCTTCATCAGATCTTGTTCCATATTGTGTCATTCTATTATTCGGCATTAATATATTTTTATATCTCTGTTATTACCAAAATTTTTTTCTTGTGCCTCTTCCATAATATTTACATCATATCCCCTCCTTACAAACATCTTAGCTGATTTACCTATCTCATCTCTTAATACTCCCTTGTTATTACACAACCTTGACAGTCATAAAAATTCACTATAAGGAAGAGATGAGATCAGATGTGGGGGATGACAACTTGTGACATGTAAAAATTGATTGCCATCATCAAATTTTCTATGGACACTAGTTAGGATAGACCCATCACTTTGTCCCTCCAATACTAAGTCCAAGAAAATCACCTTATTCCTTTCCTGTAATCCACTAAATGACAATTTGAAGGGGTTATTATCCAATGTTTTTACAAATTCCTGTACCCGAGTCTTACCTCCTTCACATGTAAAGATCAAATCATCTATATATCTGAAGTTTGAGTTAACATACTGTTTCACAAATGTTTGTTTATACAAAAATCTATTTTCAAAAAAACCATAAAGAGACTGGCATACATGGGAGCAAATGGAGCTCCCATGGCTGTCCCCTGTTTTTGTCTGTATATTTGATTGTTATATACAAAAACATTATTTTTAAGACAAAAGTCCACTTACTCTACCACGAAGTTAGAAAAAGGATTTTCACCCAGCATACAAAACAGTGCAGAAATGCCGTCTTCATGTCTTATTGACGTATATAGGCTTTTTACATCCAAAACCAATCGATACATTTCATTATTCCACATAATTTCAGAAATCTTGTTCAAAAAATCAAAACTGTCTTGTATATAATCAGGTATTTTTTGTACATATGCAATTAATATTTGATGCAACAACTTGCCAATATTATGTAAAAAAAAAACTGCATGCCAAAATTATCGGTCTTCCAGGTGGCTCAGTCATGTTTTTATGAATATTTGATAAACAGAAAAACACTGCTAATTCATTGTTCTTACATATAAATCTTTTTTCCACATCCTGCCTATTTAAATAACCCAGGTGTACACCCTTTTCTAATAAATTCATAAAATCTGCCTGAGCTTTTTCATATTTACTACTTTCACTTAATTCATAAATTTCCTTCACATTTAAATAATCTAAGCACATCCTGTGATATTGTAGCACATTCATTATTACAATTTTATTACCGTGATCAGCTGGTTTAATTATTATTTCTTTTTTATTACATAACCTGTAGAGCTTTCCATTCCACATGTCAAATTATATCTCACCTCTCCCTTATCTTTCACATTTTTACAAACATTTTCCCCAGCAAATTTAATCATAGAATAAAAATGTGCAATAGTTTCATTATGGAAAGGCGGAATAAACATATTAGCAATCAGAATATCCTCCATATTCAACTTACAATACGCATTATTTTCATCAGTATCGCATACAATATTTCCATCATCATGACACGAATAAAAACTGTCATCTGAAGAACTGCATTCAGTATTATCAAACAATTCTTTAGCATTAGTATTAATAAATACCTTTAAATGCAACTTGCGTATTAACTTAAACAATTCCTGCTGTAAAACACGAACTCTAGGAATATTAGTTGGAATAAACTTCAACCCTAAATTAAGTACACATATTTTCTCCCTTGTTAATCCACAATTGGAGATGTTTACTACCATATTCTCATCATTACATGAAAAATCAATATTGTTTAGTCCTTTTGTTGTTAAAATGTTCCAAATCTTTTCTGTTTGGCCCATTCTGTAAACTCTGGTATCTCTACTGTCCTTGTTGTTGCCCCTCATTCCAACAAAAACACTGCTGATGTCCTTCTGCCCTTTGCGGTGGAGGTAAAGAGGGAAATTCCTCTTTATTACTGGTATGCGTTTCATTCAAGCTGCTGCCATCCAAAGAGACAAATGAAACGGAATGAGTTCTTTTGAAATTTCCTTGTTTCTGCTGATACTTTCTATGCTTCTGATTGGGGATAGCTACAAAAGCCTTCCCATTTTCATAGTCACCAATATCTCTTTGCAACTTTGTTTTTTTATATTCAATCAACTCAGTCTCAAGTACCTTAAGCTGGCCAGTCAATTTATTTAATAAGTTGTCAGTACAAGATGCACCCAGGCAGTTAAAAACCTCACTTGATAAAGCAGATATATCCTGTTTTAATTTTATCTGCTTTCACTGGTCTCTTTCTAATAAGATCTTGAGCCATTCCATTATACATTTATGTGAAGCCGCTATCCAGCACTCCCTATATTGCTTGACCACCGCACAGTCCTCATCAAAGGGAGTGCTTGGATTTTTAATAAAATGTATCCCCTGAGTGTAATGTTTAAATCTATGTAGCGCTGAAAACCCAGAACACTGTAATGCACCCTCATTTCTTTTTCCAGCAACTTCTCAAACCTGTCACAAATCCCTTTCTTATCAACCGGAACTGCATTTGTTGCAAGGCTGAGCAACATAAAGGGATTAGACATGCGTTTCAGTCTTTCATTAAAATATATTTCTGTAAATTGCACTGAATTGTGACTTACGTTTGAGTTGCCAGGATGATTTTTCATTATTAGCACCAACCAAGTTCTGTGGTGCATTAAAGTAATGTTCCATGAGTCTTTGAGAGCCAACAACTGAACCCGTTCCACCAATACTTCCTGCTGCAACATTGACGTATATAGGCTTCATCTCTAAGGATTCTTGGGAAATCCACATTTGGATCCGATGACATAATGAAGCACAACCACAGCAACAACCACCACAACATTGATTATACGACTACTAGATCCAAAATAATGAATAAAATCACAGTTTAAATAAAAACTTTAATCACAAAATCGTTCTAGCGCCTTGGTGCAAACACCTTTATAGAACATAACATCTTGGAAAAAAAGCTTTCCTTAAATACAAAAATCCATTTTCAATTAACCACTTAATTAAACAGTTAAACAATTAAAACATTAAAACATCCTTGTGTTATAGTAAACATCTCCAATTCACCTCATTGTATAGGAGCCAATGTGTTATATTTCAATATATAAATAGATTCTTTGCACAAAAGTTTACTCTTCAGTACTAAATCATTATCATATTTTACATTAATCTGCTCCAAAACCACCCCTTGTAACAGTGAATGGTCACTTGCATGTACTTCTTTGAAGTGTGCAGATATAACTTTTTCCTCCTTTCTATTCTTAATGTCTCTTATATGTTCTAAAAATCGGACTCGAAACATTCTTTTTGTTCCCCAATGTAATATAAATTACATGCACATCTAAGTGCATAAATTACACCTATGCTGTTACAAGAATAATAACAATAATAATAGGGAGTCAGTTAAGCAGTGTTTGGCAGTGACAAGAAGACAACCTGACATATTGTCATGGCCCATGTTGCAAGTGTATTTAGCCTTGAAGATAACACTTACAACTTCCTCAGGTGTGATTTGCGGGGGTGCAGCATGCTAATATGTTGTGAATAATTTGAGGAAGACAGAGGGAAAATTTGTTCTGAATTTGTCCACTAATATGCTAGTAATGCCCTCAGGGGTTAAGTATGTGATGTTATTTTATGTTAACTGAGAGCATTGATTAGTATTCTAGGGTTCCTGACATAGGTGAAGAAGTTTTATGGTTATCCTTAGCATGAGTGATAATTAAAAATTAATATTTGCTCTTGGAGACTTGATTTTGTTTCTAAGTTCTTTGTTGATTATTTTGAACTCTTCTCTAGCTGATGGGGTATTACATTTGATCTACCAGCCATGAGGTTCTTCTTATTGCATTGTTTGTTGGTAACTGGGATTCTACCAAATAAGTTTGTTCTTAAATTTAGCACTATATTTATGTCTCATGGGGACTGAGACCTCAATGCTATCTTAGAGTTTGGCAAAGAATTTTTCCATGCAAGTTGTAGTGGTTGAAGTAGGGTCTTATAGGGGAGGAAGCTATTTGAATTTCATCAGGTCATCAGTTAGCTGGAGTAAGATTTCCTTAAAGTAGTCTCTGAAGTTGGTGGGATTTCATGGTGACTTAGATATCTTACCTAGAGTAAAGGTTAGTGCACGTTGATCAGATGTGACCAGTGATTTGATAACTGTATGCTCCAAGCATAGGAAAGCTATATCTTTCAGAATCAGGGTTAATATCTTTGAACCAATCATTGAAATTTCGACTAGTTGGTCCAAGGTGTTGGGATTAATGAAATCCAGGAATATGTGGTGGTGTAGGTTCCAAAGTTAAAAGAGGGAAGGATAAATGAAGTCATCTAAGATTACAGTATTTGTTTCTGTAGTGAGGTATGTCAGTTTGTTAAGATATGCTTCGTAGTCTGTCTATATCATAGAGGGGGCACTGTAGATGACTGCTAAGAGGTACTGTGTTTTCGTTATCATAAGAAAAATATGGATGAGTCCTACGTCACTGTCCTTTATTATGAGTCTGGAAGTGAAATGGTTTCTTTCTGTCATTAATTATTTTTTTCTGGTTCTTGTTTTCTAGTGATATGATTAACTGTGTGACTTTCATAAGAGTACGATTAATACCTGTGCCTTTGTGGATCCAAACTGTTTATTTTGAGTTTAAGCTGAACTTGCCCCACCTAGGAAAATGATTCATCCTTCCAGAAAACTGGCACTGATCTCCAATAGTTGGACGTGTATTTTATGAGGGAAATTACCCATATAATACATGTAGATAATATTTTTACTAGACATTTTTAGTCTTTTTGTTTTTGTCTGTTGTGTATACTTCTATAACATCTGCCTGACTGAGTATGTATTACTACATGTACATTTTTCTAGTTTCATTTCAGCACCCTTGGCTTGTTCTTCAGACATCCCACTTACCTTATCATATCCTGAAGTGTCTTTCAGTGTAATTTCCAACACTCTGGAAGCTTTCTAACTAGTTTATTAGATATATGGCTATGTAGAATATGGAGTTTGATTTCATTATCAGTATATGTCAAATTGCACTTTTTAGCCAACATTTTCATCTTGGTCTGATATGAGTTCAAGTTCAGGATGCAATTACAGTGTTGTGGTGAAGTGCCATTATGAATATTGACTAGGATGTGGCCTAAATAACACATCCACTATTTTACTTGTAATAGTGGAGAGAGAAAGGGTACATAGAATGGGTCTGTTTTAGAAGACCAAAAGTTAAAATCACAAACACTCTAAAGAGCGAAAATGCTGGACCTCGAAATCATTATTTTGGGAGGCTGCGCTCCCCACACCCCCTGCTAAATATATATTCCAACCCCGAGATCGCACTACAGTGAGGAAAGGGCAAATATTCCGATCTTCACTGTACTGTGATCTCAAAACAAAACACTTCGAGGTCCAGCATTTTCGCTCTTTATAGCATTCGTGATTTTAAACTTTCGGTCTTCTAATATAGACCCACATGGAACACTATTTAAGGAGGGAAAGGTTAACAGAGGGAGATATACATATGGAAAAAAGTCAGTGTTAGGAGGAGGTGGAAAGATAGGGTACATTTTTGGGGGAGATAGAGACCCTTTTATTTATATAAGGAAAAAAGGATGAGAGGCATAATATGTAAGGGAAGACTGGTTAGAGAAAGTGGTATAGGATAATGTGCAGGCTCAAACAAACATAAAACACTACAGAAGTGGTTTTGCACACACAAGGATGGCATGAGAGTGGTTGACCTCAAACATACCGAAGGTAGACAAATGATGTTTTGGATGATTAGTATGGTGTAGGACACAGTAGGAAGTGATAACACCAGTTAAGAATTTCAGTGCAGTGCTGGCCACAAGACATGGTCAGTGTTGCCTAAAGAGCTACCTACATACCTCTCAACTTCTTAGAGCAAGAAATTTAGACAATGTCACAAATAATTGGGAGATAATGGACCAAAAATGGGGACACTTTTTAAATATTGCTCTTAAAATCTTAGAAAATTGATAGAACAACATGTTTGCATTACCATGAATTTTCTGAAAGATATGAAGTCTGAAACTCAAATGTCTACCATTACTTTCCAACTTCAACCTTCTACAATTTGCCAGAAAACCATAATGTTATTAGAAACAGACCAAAAACAAGAAAATCTGTACAGTTGAGAGGTATACCTACCTACACAGAATGATCACTAATTGATGAGTCCATGTCGGAACTGCTAGGTGATGGCTGATCCTTGGGAGACCCAGTAGTTGGGGTCTGACATTCTAGCAAATCTGCATTTCTCCACAGGAGGGCCCTTATTTGGCCAAGACATTGGCCAATCTGATGACCTACTACATGGTTCACCACAGCTTCAGCCATCTTATACAGCTGTTAATGGTCAGCAAGTGGAAAAATATGGGTGTCCACATGAGAGTTGTCTTTGCTTTTCTTCAGTAAACCAACCACACCCCATAATAAGATCACTCATGAGCCACAGCAGAAGTAGACAGTAGTGCAAGTGTCTGGGCAAGCTGCTGTTTCTCTTCCTCATTAGATAGGCCTGCAGTGTGGAGGAACAGTGGGGAAAAGTACCGTAAGTGTAACATATCATTGAAACAAACCGAGCAATAAGGCAGCTCACAATAACAGATATCATGTCTACACCCATCCATTCCTATCATGTGTGATACCCCACCCTACTGTGATGTATTTCTGACAAGGTGAAATATAAAAGTACACATATTTTTACTACCTCCTTGAAGGTTATGCTTTTATCTCTTTACCCATTAACTTTCTACTCCTGCAGTCTTTCAGAAAAAAACATCACTTTAGGTCATTAAGACAGTGTTGAAATTGTTCACCAGAGCTCTGGATATTTGAGGCACAGAACCAGGTCATACCATGTATTTACTATTTCAAAGGTTTTATTATACAGGTTAAGAAACTGCTTCCTGAAGTGGATGCACAGGGTATAAAGAAATACTTTTGCCTCCTTTGCACACTGTACAGGTGTCCCCAATCTAGAAGTAATACCAGTCATCTGTACCTTACAAGATGACAAGTGCCATATGCTATACCAAACTGGCAGCAGCTTGTGCAAATATGTATGACCTTTCAACATAAGCATTTACTGCTCAGCTGTGCAGCACATGCACAGACACACACACACACACACACACACACACACACACACACACACACACACACACACACACACACACACACACACACACACACACACACACACACATCTATCTCCTGCACCTACCTTAGGAATTTGAAAGCACAATATGGCTGCCTTGGACATGCTGCTCATTATGGCATCATTGCATGAGAGTAGAATTAAGTGAGTCATACTTATTCATGGTAGCTAGCCTTATTCATCTTCATAGTCTGCAAAAATGGTTAAACTTACAGACTTCAGGGTGGTGCCACTATATTAGTCACTAGTATTCCATGAAAGACTCAATGCTATTATTGCTATTGTAAGACTTGTCCCAGCTGTAAAGATGCATATTTTGCTGGTAATTTGTATACTTTCTGTTCAGCCTAGTACTGCTCAGATATCCAGGGCATGATAGGCTAGTAGTTCTCTTTCTTAGGGGTACATGTATATGTAAAGTAATGGTTTGCTGTGCTTCACCTTTTGTGTATACATTTTAGTGTTTGCAGCAGCACTTAAAAGCTGTTTGAGTTGGGAAGGGGGCTCTACCATGCAATATCAGTAAACTATTTTGTGGGCTCTATTCTGTTCAAAAGGCTTACTTCATACTATAGTAAAATGTATAAGTGGCATACCACTGTTAATTTGTTCTTTGGGGGAGGGTTCCATATATCATATTAGCAAACAAGTTTGCAGTTATGTGGTACTGTAGAACAATGTGTATGTCTTGCATACTATGAATATGCTGTTTTGTGGGGCATTACTCACTTCATATTAACAGAAGCCTTTAATTGCTATTAAATATGAGGAAGTAGTATGTGGTAGTGTAGGGTAGTGTATAAGTCCTGTATACTTTGAATATGCAATTTGAAGGGGCTTGCATATAGAGCAGGTACATTCTCAGTGCCTATTCATATATTGTTAAAAATACATATTCTTGTTATTAACATGTACAAATAGGATTCAGGATTTTGACAGGACAAGGCAAACAGAGGCTGGATAATATCAGTGATGCAGAAAACAGCATTCTTATTAAGGCAGTCAAAGTGCATGGTCTTCAGATGATGGGTAATAGAGGTATAGACCAATCATAACAGTCATCCCAAAGGTTAGGGTTGGCAAGCATTTCTATGTTGAGCAGGGAAGTATAGTTAGTAATTATTAGGTACTTAAAGAAAAAGTGTTATATTGCAAAACATGATTATATTTTATATAGTGATGTAGCAGGAGATGGATCTATATTAAATTGTCGACTAGAGAAGCAGTCAGCATGCACAACACCAAACTAAAAACATTGAAACTTTGGAATATCAACAAATATAAAAAGTAAGTAAAATACTTTTTTTTTTTTTTTTTGCAGGACAACAAGCCCCCCTGCACCCCACACCCCCTTTCTAATTATATATTCTGTCTCCAAGATAACACTACAGTAGGAAAAGGCAAAACTCCCTGCAAAAAATGTTTTATACATACCTTTTCTATTTGTGTATATTCTAGAATTTTGAAGTTTCTGGTTCGACGTTGTGTATGTCGACTACTGCACCAGTTTAGTGTGAGTTGGAGTAAAGATGTAGGCTTTCAGATCATAGGACTTTGATATGAAATAAATGAGATAAATAGTTAGAGCAGGAATAAAAAATGAATACAGAAGTTTATGGCAGAATCTATACACTTTTATTTGATAATTGCAAAGTATGGTGGAAGGCTTTAAAACAAAAGATAGGATGGAGTATTTTTATTAAGAATAAGAGAAGTTTGGGAAATTATGTAAAAGAAATATTGATTAATTTAAACAGCAGGTATAAAACAGAAAGTGAAGATGATAAACTGGATGCAGAAATAACATATTTTATAGAGTGAAAAAACTATATGAATCTTTTGTTAGGAGTATTAATTCAGAATGAAGTGTCTTATATGAACTGTTAGAGTGCCAAATGTAAGATTTAAAATCGACAACATGGTTTTATAAAAAGCAGAAGAGCATATGATGAAATCCTATAATGGTGAGATGAGTATATAGAGACAGAATTGTGAACTGAGAAGGAAAATTAGGACAAATGAGAAATAGTAGATGCTGATATTACTTAGGAGGAGTTGAATAAAATATTGAAATTGGCAAGTGCAATAACTATAAACTTTTTTTTTCACTTTTTTATAATTCTTTGGAAGAATGGCATACACATTTGCTTTTGAAAGTGTTACAAGAATGTTAGCAGATGCAGAAGCAATGTGACAATATTCTTATAGAAAATGAAGCATAAACAAGATATAAATAATTGGAGACCATTGGCTCTTACAAATATCAACTATAAGACAGCAACTGACAAGTCAGTAACTGGTAAGTTTGGCAATACCAGTGTCTCAACAGGTAACACACTTACTGTTGGTGCTGGAAAACCAGAAGGTTGTGGGTTCTTTTCCCACTCCAGGTGATTGGATTGCTGACACTGCAGTGCAGCATTAGGGGGTGCTGCAGTCATAAGTGTACCATCCTTCAGATGAGAGGTTAAACTGAAGTCCCATCTGATTCAATTTGTGGAGGTCAGGTAGATGTAAAAGATCCGGTGACACCTTTCATAAAGAGTATAGAAGGTTCCTCAGTGCCCTGGTGAAATTTCCTGTAGTAGCATAAATACAACCTTGGCTCTTCCCTGAAAGGAGGCCACTAGCCTAGTGGGACTAACTTGGTCAACAAATATTAAATGACTATACATACACACACACACACACACACACACACACATATATATATATATATATATATATATATATATATATATATATATATATCTCCATATGACAACTATTCAGCTGAGATTTACTGAATTTATATGTGATATAATGTAAGAACAGGTTTATGGAATAATAACAGGTAGGACTATTCAGGATGTATTGCTATTAAAGTGAGATTATTAATTAAATTAATATATCTGGCAAAGGTGATGTGAATATATCTAAAGTATTTAAAATATGTCCCATAGTCCTATATTTAGAATATCTGAAGATTATGAGTCTGAAGAAAGATTTATATGCTTTGTAAAATAAATCTTCTTTCCAACATTATTAGTATCATAAACATTTTTTTCTGGGAAAAAAGGTACAGCTATGAAGAATGGAATGGCAAGGCTCAGGGGTTTGCCCATCCCATTTGGATTACTTATACATAACCCTCAACTGTCCAGATTTTTGAAGAATGTCTGGACTTTTGCCTCAAATTTTTGGTCTAATCCTCATAAAATCTGTGTTTTTTTCTGCATTTTTGTGGCAAATCAGCAAGAGAAGAATTCACTAAATAATGACAGGCATCTGAGCTTCAGACTTCATATCCTTCATAAAATTCATGGCAACACAAGACCTTTTATTCTAGCAACTTTCTAAGTTTATTAGAGCAATATTTAAAATTTGTCCTTATTTTTAGGGCTTTGTCTCCCCATTATTTTTGGTTTTGTCCAGATTTTTTTGTGCTAAGAGATTGAAAGCTATGCTTATGAATGCAGTAGTCAAAGAACATTAACTTGACAAAAGAATGAGAATGGAACATCCAGTCCCATGGCAGACAGGGATGAAACTCTTACTGACCCATGTTCGACTAGCAGTGCAGTGACTTGTGGGACCAAATGGGGGGTTTGGAGTGATCAGCTGCTGCTGACTCACCCATCCTTGAGGGAGGGAGGCTGACTAGGCATACTCCCATAGTAGCATTAAATGTCTGGTGAGTCCCATGCTTGAATGGCAAACAGATTGGCCATAAGGATGTACATGAGTGGAAACATGCATGTAACTCCCACAGCCCGTGATTGTAGAGCCTACAAGGCTGCTGGAGGGTAGGATACAATTAATGGCAACAGTATGATGCTCCATACAGCATCCACAATTTCCTCACTGGCTCTGAATGAAGGTCAAGTTGAGCCAGGAAGGGGAGTCTCATACATCCACTGAATGAAGAGAGGAGGAGGTGACAGCTGGTGGTAAGCTACGGGGAGACAGAGGAAACAAAAAATGCTTGGGAGATAAAAATGACTGTACTACTCACATTATTATTACTATTCTAATGACTGTACTACTCACATTATTATGAATATTCTAATGACGGTACTACTCACATTATTAAGACTATTCTAATGACGGTACTACTCACATTATTATGACCATTCTAATGACTGTACTACTCACAATATTATGACTATTCAAATGACTGTACTACTCATATTACTATGACCATTATAATGGCTGTACTACTCACATTATTATGACCATTCTAATGACTGTACTACTTACAATATTATGAGTATTCAAATGACTATACTACTCACATTATTATGACCATTATAATGACCATACTACTCACACAATTATGACTAATCTAATGAGTGCACTACTCACATTATTATGACTATTCTAATGTCTGTACTATTCACATTATTATGACTATTCTAATGACTGTACTACTCACATTATTATGATTATTCTAATGACTGTACTACTCACATTATTACAACTATTCTAATGACTGTACTACTCACATTATTATGACCATTCTAATGACTGTACTACTCACATTATTATGACCATTCAAATGACTGTACTACTCACAATATTATGACCATTCAAATGACTGTACTACTCACATTATTATGACCATTCTAATGAGATTATGAACATTCTGACTATACTGCCCACATAAGTATGACGATTCTAATGACTGCACTACTCACATTATTATGACTATTCTAATGACTGTACTACTCACATTATTATGACCATTCTAATGACTGCACTACT
>NC_056739.1:1258437699-1258587699 GCF_019279795.1 Protopterus annectens
TAAAAAATTTTTGAAAATGAATTTAATAATCAACACACATCTCCTTGTGGCCACTGCAATTTTTGTCATTACATTGAGTCCAATGCAGTCTTTGTCCATCCCAAGGGTTATGGTGATTTTAGAATGAGAACCAGAGGTGACTGTATGTCCACTAATGTAGTATACTTGGCTACCTGCATCATGTGTCCCGCATTCTATATTGGGAAGACAAATAGATGTCTCAGGGACAGAATGCGGGAACATGTTTATTACATCAGAAAAAGGTGCCTAAGAAATGCATTAGCCAAACATGTTGTTGAAACTGATCCAACACACAGCTTTAAGTTTAGGATCCTAGAGATGTTACACGAGTCACAGAGAGGTGGTGATGTTTGTAACTTAACCGAATCCAAAGAGAGCAATTGGATTATCAAGCTTAGAGCTGATGTTATACCCGGTTTAAACGGCAAAGTGCCGATTAGACCGTTTTTAAAAATGAGGAGATTGAAGACATGATTATTTCCATCATACTGCTACCACTGCTTCGTTAGTGTTAGCATATATTACACTTTGCATACATTGTTCTTTTAGGCTTTGAATACTATGTACCTTCTCTTTACTATGTTGAACATTTGGTTATTGAAGTTATGTTGCACTCATAGTTATAAACAAAGAACTCTGACAGGAAGACATATGCTGATGTTTTCATACTGTAAGAGGTGCTGATTCAGTTGTTGCCTATAGGACAGATATCATGTTGTTTGATGTGAAGCCACGCTTACAGTTCATTTTTTATAAGAGATTTTGTTTATATATATGTTTTTTATTGCTCACAAGCGCATGACTACATGCGTTTTATAGTAGGATTGAGCCTTCCTCTATTTTGAGGAAGAGTGATTTGCATGAGTTTTTCTTGCATTTTTTACATATTTTATATATTTTATGTATATATTTTTCATGCATACTATGTTTTAGGACATGAGATGATATGCACAATGTTCCTGACATGAAGGCTTGTATTATGGCTTGATTCGTATTTTTTATGCAACGTTTAGATTCACTTCTAATGAGCCTTTTAGTCTAGGGAATATGTCTTTAAATGTTGATGACTCCTTCCCGCCATTAATTGTATATAAAGACTTTTAATAGAGTTACTGTTGGTCTGATGAAGCGATAAGCGAAAGCGCTTACCAACTGTTGTATGTGCACGAAATAAATATTTATATTTTTAATCAGAGCATATGGACTGAATTTGTTGTGATAATTTGAGACTTTATGCTATCTTGGACAGAATTGTTCCAGCTTTGCTCTGCTTTGCTCCCAGCGATTTTCTTTGTTATTATCGTTTGTTACAGCTGTTTGCTGGGAGTATTTGCTCCACGTGAATCTGTTTTTTACAATTTTTATTCTAATAACTGCACTACTCACATTATTATGACTATTCTAATGACTGCACTACTCACATTATTATGACTATTATAATAACTGCACTACTCTCATTATTATGACTATTCTAATGACTGCACTACTCACATTATTATGACTATTCTAATAACTGTACTACTCACATAATTATGTCTATTCTAATGACTGCACTACTCACATTATTAAGACTTTTCTAATGACTGTACTACTCACAATATTTTGACTATTCTAATGACTGCACTACTCACATTATTGTGACTATTCTAATGACTGCACTACTCACATTATTATGTCTATTCTGATGACTGTGCCACTCCCATTATTATGACTATTCTAATGTCTGCACTACTCACATTATTATGACTATTCTAATGACTGCACTAATCACATTATTATGACTATTCTAATGACTGTACTACTCACATTATTACTATTCTCATGATTGTACTACTCAAATTATTATGACAATTCTAATGACTGTACTACTCACATTATTATGGCCATTCTTATGACTGTACTACTCACATTATTATGACTATTCTAATGACTGCACTACTCACATTAGTATGACTATTCTAATGACTCTTCTACTCACATTATTATGACTATTCTAATTACTGTACTACTCACATTATTATGACTATTCTAATGACTGCACTACTAACATTATTATGTCTATTCTAATGACTGTACTACTCACATTATTATGACTTTTCTAATGACTGTACTAACATTATTTTGACTATTCTAATGACTGTACTACTCACATTATTATGACTATTCTAATGACTATAATACTCACATTATTATGACTATTCTAATGACTGTACTACTCACAATATTTTGACTATTCTAATGACTGCACTACTCACATTATTATGACTATTCTAATGACTGTACTACTCACATTATTATGTCTATTCTGTTGACTGTGCCACTCCCATTATTATGACTATTCTAATAACTGTACTACTCACATTATTATGACTATTCTAATGACTGCACTACTCACATTATTATGACTATTCTAATAACTGTACTACTCACATAATTATGTCTATTCTAATGACTGCACTACTCACATTATTAAGACTTTTCTAATGACTGTACTACTCACAATATTTTGACTATTCTAATGACTGCACTACTCACATTATTGTGACTATTCTAATGACTGTACTACTCACTTTATTATGTCTATTCTGTTGACTGTGCCACTCCCATTATTATGACTATTCTAATGGCTGCACTACTCACATTATTATGACTATTCTAATGACTGCACTAATCACATTATTATGACTATTCTAATGACTGTACTACTCACATTATTACTATTCTCATGACTGTGCTATTCAACTTATTATGATAATTCTAATGACTGTACTACTCACATTAATATGACCATTCTTATGACTGTACTACTCACATTATTTTGACTATTCTAATGACTGCACTACTCACATTAGCATGACTTTTCTAATGACTCCTCAACTCACATTATTATGACTATTCTAATGACTGTACTACTCACATTATTATGACTATTCTAATGACTGCATTACTAACATTATTATGTCTATTCTAATGACTGTACTACTCACATTATTATGACTATTCTAATGACTGTAATACGCACATTATTATGACCATTTTAATGACTGTACTACTCACATAATTATGACTATTCTAATGATTGCACTACTCACATTATTATGACCATTCTAATGACTGCACAACTCACATTATTATGACTATTCTAATGACTGCACTACTTACATTATTATGACTGTTCTAATGACTGTACTACTCACATTATTATGACTATTCTAATGACTCCACTACTCACACTATTATGACCATTATAATGACTGCACTACTCATATTAATATGACTATTCTAATGACTGTACTACTCACATTTTATGACTGTTCTAATGACTGCTCTACTCACATTGTTATGAGTTATTATAATGATTGCACTACTCACATTATTATGAGTATTCTAATGACTGTACTATTCACATTATTATGACTATTCTAATGACTGTACTACTCCCATTATTATGACCATTCTAATGACTGTACTACTCACATTATTATGAGTATTATAATGATTGCACTACTCTCATTATTATGACCATTCTAATGACTGTACTACTCACTTTATTATTACCATTCTTATGACTGAACTACTCACATTATTATTACCATTCTAGTGACTGTACTACTCACATTATTATAACTATTCTAATGACTGTACTACTCACATTATTATGTCTATTTAAATGACTGTCCTACTCACATTACTACAACTATTCTAATGACTGTAATACTCGCATTATGACCATTCTAATGACTGTATTACTCACATTATTATGACTTTTCTAATGACTGTACTACTCAAATTATTATGACAATTCTAATGACTGTACTACTGACATGATTATGACTATTCTAATGACTGTACTAATCACATTATTATGACCATCCTAATGACTGTACTACACACATTATTATGACTATTCTTATGACTGTACTACTCATATTATTATGACTATTCTAATGACTGCACTACACACATTAGTATGACTATTCTAATGACTCTTCTACTAACATTATTTTGACTATTCTAATGACTGTACTACTCACATTATTATGACTATTCTAATAACTGCACTACTAACATTATTATGACTATTCTAATGACTGTACTACTCACATTATTATGTCTTTTGTAATGACTGTACTAACATTATTTTGACTATTCTAATGACTGTACTACTCACATTATTATGACTATTCTAATGACTGTACTACTCACATTATTATGACTATTCTAATAACTGTACTACTCACATTATTATGACTATTCTAATGACTGTACTACTCACATTATTATGACTATTCTAATGACTGTACTACTCACATTATTAGGACTATTCTAATGAGTGTACTACTCACATTATTGAGTATTCTAATGACTGCACGACTCACATTGTTATGACCATTCTAATGACTGTACTACTCACATTATTATGACCATTCTAATGACTGCACTACTCACATTAGTATGACAATTCGAATGACTGTACTACTCACATTATTATGACTATTTGAATGACTGTACTGCCTCAAGTATACTTCATGGTAGCTACTCTATAATCATAGTACCTACTATTTTTAAGTTGTATCACTTCTTTCCTCTGCAGGAACCCATTTTTTTTAACATACCAAGTGGTTGTTACATGCTTTTTTGTGCGGAATTTTCTACATTCATTTTTATATACCAGAATTTTATTAATAGTTTTTTACTATTCTGTATGCTAAAGTGTGGAATTGTTACTGCATTAACTTAAATACCAGAGTTATTTGTGTCTGACTCACTATATCACTAACACCCTCTCTCCCTACCTTCTTACCCTCCTAGCTTTCCATCCTCTACTCTGCACTAAGGAACCTACTTGGCCACTAAGGTTACCCTCAACATTTCAAGCCGTGTCCAGTTGGATCTACTCACTCTGCTGTCCCAATACCTTACTACTGTCAGTCCAGTATTTTACAAAGTACGTCCTATTACATGAACCTTGCTTATAATTACTCACAGCTGTATTGTGCAATTGTATTGTATTATTTTGGCCCCTGAGTCAGGAACACTAGCAGCCAGAGTCCTCTCCAAGTCCTATATTGTCTCTCTTTCCTTCCCCTCTGCTTGCCTTAGCCCTCCCTTCAAGTAATTTCCACCCTCTGTCACCTGTTGTACTTCAATCCTGAACACTAAGTAGCATTCTTACCAAGACTTTACCCTCATCCCCTTTACTTGTACTATTCCACCTCTATACATTATTCTTTTCACCTTCGCCTCCCTTGCCATCTTGTATAATCACTCCTTATATCTCTCCTTCACTGCCCCTAACCACTTCTCTTATCTCCATCTACTCTTAGCAGACTACTATGCTATTTTGTTTCCTCTCTCTTTCCTTTGGTCTCTAGCTATACCTGCCCCGCTTGAAGCCACTCACCTGCTTTATCTTCTCTGTCTGGGCTGCTCCGATCACTGATTGTCTCCTTCACTACTTGCTGTAACCCGCTCCGCTCCCCTACCCTACCCCCAATTCCCACCCACCCCCAGTGCTGTTACACGTATACTTCACAAACCACACCCACCATAGTTCCCATCAAATCACTACAACTATATAGTTTAAACTCCTACCATTATCTCCATATCTTATTAGTACCAAACTAACAAATTCTCTTATAGCTTCCTCTTCTTATTCTTCCACTTGAACACTCCTTCTCCACTATCCCTTCTTGGCAACTATACCACTTATCTTACATCTAAAACTATTTTCTTCCTACCCCACTACCTACTTCAACTATCCTTTCTTACCTTTCAATTAATTTAGCCTTCACTTCAATTATATTCTAAACCACCTTTACTTTATCATTCCTAATGGCCTACTCTCATAAACCTTTACTTAAACATAATTTTCTCTTCTGTTCATTATTCATATTTCTAACCTTTACCTATACCCTCACTGCCTATGATCAATATGTACCGGCTCATAAAGTGTCACATTCACAGACTCCCCCAACGTTACTTCCCAACTGCCTCTCTCATTGTAACATTACCTCTAACTCAGCCTATTTGCATCCTAGGTTCCATAGATATACTCATCTTACTTACCTCCCCAATAGGCTATGCCCACCCAAACTTAATAAATTCTCAAATACTTCCTAAATACAATCCAAAAATATTCTAACAGGTGGAGACATTCATCCTAATCCTGGCCCAACCCCACTAAGGGTCAATCCACAAAAACAATGGCAAAATGACACTTCCACCTCTTCTAAATTAGATAACTCCCTCAAAATAGCACATCTTAATATTCACAGCATTAATAACAAAACTAGTCACCTGCATGCTCTCCTTCATGCCCATGCATTGGACATTCTCTGTCTTACAGAAACTTGGCTAAAACCCTATACTCAGGACCAAGAAATAATCCCAGCTGGTTACAATATCCTTAGATGTGACCGCACTTCAAAAAAGGGTGGTGGTGTAGCAATCCTGGTCAAATCTGAACTCCTTGTTTCTCCCTGTTGTAGCACTACCCTCAAATACCAATGCTGAGACACTTACCGTCAAACTCCAACTTAATAGCTCTAAATCTATATATATAATCTGTTCTTATATCCCTCCAGGTAATAATATCACTACCCTTGAAAACATACTTAGCAGCCTATCCACTCACCTACCTCAAGAAACAATAGTACTAGGAGATTTTAATATAGACTGGACCTTATGTAACTCTTCCAACCCTAAGACCCACATAAATCTATTTGGTTTCACTCAAATAATAAACACCCCCACCAGAATCCATAAACCTAGCACTAAACAAGCCACTCTGGACTGGATACTAATTAACAGTCACCCTGAAACGTACTTGACAGGATCACTCCCAGATGACATCAGTGACCACATTCTAACCTACATAGTTAAGCAAAAGAAACCTAGCCCCAAAGACAACATATTTATCACCTATCGGTCAAAAAAATACTTCCAATCTGAGTCCTTTATTAATGAACTAAAAGCCTGCAACTGGTCATTACTAAAGCTACTTAATCTGGATGATGCTGTCTCCTTCTTTAATTCTAAATTCCTTCAAATCCTGAACAGCCATGCTCCCATCCACTCCTCTAGAGTCAGGACCGGAATAGCTCCTTGGCTTACAAAACAAACCAAAGATAAAATGTTCCTACGGAACAAAAGTTGGGCAAAATGGAGAACCTCCAAAAGCCCAGCAGATCATCTTTACTTTAAACAGTTAAGAAATGCCGTCAAAAAAGATATAATCTTAGACAAAAAAAATATTATTCCCATCTTCAAGACTCAAACTCTAATAATCCTCAAAAGTTTTGGTCTGGCATTAATAAACTCCTCAAACCAGGCCAGGCTAGAACTCCCTCTCCCAGCTCTATCCCCCATAACAACCCTCTGCAAATAGATAATGCTTTTAACAACTACTTCATTGAAGCTATTCAAACCCTTACTAGAACACTTACACCCATTACACCCACTTCTACACAACATACCAACAATTCTCTTCCCCCCCTACATTTACAACCAGTACCAACTACCTTTATCTGCAAACTCCTTCAAAAACTTAAACCTTGCACCCCTTCTGCTGACTGTCTCCCAGAAGAATACCTTCAAATCGCTGCTAAAGCCATTGCATACCCTGTTTCCATCCTTATAAAGAGAACTATCTCAGAAGGTTACATCCCTTCTCTATGGAAAATCTCCCATATAATCCCCTTACACAAAGGAGGTAAAGCCACTGAAATCTCCAACTACTGTCCAATTGCTTTACTCTCCCCTTTAGCTAAAATCATGGAAAAATGTATCCACCATCAACTACTTCAGCACCTTCTCCACAATAACTTGCTTGCTAATTGCCAACATGGTTTCAGACCCTTTCATAGTACTACATCTGCCCTGCTAACTTTTACTGACTGTATTAACAAGAATCGAAATAACAACTCTCTCCCATCTGCTCTATTTATTGACCTATCTAAAGCCTTTGACATGGTTAATCATAACCTACTTATCAATACACTAAAAGCACAACATCTTGACCAACAAGCAATCCTTTGGTTTAAATCCTATCTTGAAAACAGAAAGCAGGCAGTACTCTGGGACAATAAACTATCCACATCCCTCCCAGTGGACACTGGTGTACCCCAAGGCTCTATCCTAGGACCTCTTCTTTTTTCCATTTTCATTAATGATCTCCATACTGCTTTTCCACAAACTTTCTGTATACAATATGCTGATGACTCTACACTTATCTGTACTGCCAAATCTTCCTCCTCCCTCCAGACCCTTACCCAAACTGTATTTAATAAAGTAGAAATATGGTTTACCCAATGCTGCCTCCTCCTTAACCCCCAAAAAACAAAACTTTTACTATTTACTCCCACCTGAAAATCACCGCAAATCCACTTTACCATTACCTCTAACAATGGTACTTGTATTTCCTCAGACTCTACTGCTCGTCTCCTCGGAATAACTATTGACCATAACCTTACCTTCGATGAACATGTTAACAATACTATAAAAACCATCAATAAAAAACTAGGCTCTCTGTACAGAATTAAACCCTTTCTTACCCCATTAGCTAGGAAATCTATTGCCCAGACTCAGCTTACATCTACCCTGTTCTATGCATCTGCTATATATACCAATCTATCTAAACATAATCTTTCCAAGCTGGAAATGAGCTATAATAACATCACTAGATTTGCCACTGGCTCCCCTTATAGAACCCACCACTGTTGCAACCTGCAACAACTCAGTTGGTTAGAACTACAGAACCAACTACAATATAATCAACTTCTGATTGCTCAAAAAATTCTCCACCACCCTACTAACACCCCTATCCTTTCTAATCTGATCTCCCCATACAAAAATCTTACAACACTACGCTCAGCTAACAAGTTACACATTGCCAACAATATATCAAATAACAAAGCAGGAGATTCACTCTTTTCCAATGTGGTTGGTAGAATCTGGAATAAGCTTCCTGATACACTCACTCCTCTCTCCTCTACACAACTCTTTAAGAAACACCTCAGATATTACCTAAAAGGACAATGGCTTTGTCCCTGCTCTAAGCCTGATTAAAACATACTTTTACTTATTCGCCCCCCTCCTCTCATACTTTTTAACAAACCCCACCCCTGTGAGTCACTGACTTTTGACTACCAACCCCTTTTTTTACCTGCTCTTTGTCCTGCCTTGTGTCTACTTTATTTTTTTCTTTTTCTTTTTTCTTTTTCTTTTCTTTTCTTTTCTTTCCCTTACTTTGTGATTTTGGATTTAAGTTTCTTGTCTCTCAAATGAATGTTGATGCTTAATTAAGTTAACTGTTGCATGATTGTATTTGCAACCCCTCTGTGGAATTAAAATATGATTATGCTATATCTACTCTAATGTCTCTGTACAGTGTTCACAATACTAACTTCTGTACTTGTTATGCTGTATAATTGTAGCTAGTCTTTTTTTTGCTAAGTTTTTAATACCTTAATGAATTTGTACATGGAGCTTTTCTCCCCGGGCCTCTGCTGAAAATGGATATGTATCCAGATAGACTAGCCCGATCATCAAAAATAAATAAATAAATAAATAAATTATTATGACTATTTGAATGACTGTACTACTCATGTTATTATGAATATTCGAATGACTGTACTACTCACATTATAAAGACTATTCTGATGACTGTACTACTCACATTATTATGACTATTCTAATGACTGTACTACTCACATTATTATGACTATTCTAATGACTGCACTACTCACATTATTATGACTATTCGAATGAATGTACTACTCACAATATTATGGCGATTATAATGACTGTACTACTCATGTTATCACTATTCGTATGACTGTACTACTCACATTATTAAGACTATTCTGATGACTGTACTACTCACATAATTAAGACTATTCTAATGACTGTACTACTCACATTATTATGACTATTCTAATGACTCTACTACTCACATTATCATAACTATTCTAATGACTCTTCTACTCACGTTATTATGACTATTCCAATGACTGTACTACTGACATTATTATGACCATTCTAATGACTGTACTCCTCACATTATTTTGACCATTCTAATGACTGTACTACTCACATTATTATGACCATTCTAATGACTATAATACTCACATTAGTATGACTATTCTAATGACTGTACTACTCACATTATTATGACTATTCTAATGATTGTACTACTCACATTATTATGAATATTCTAATGACTGCACTACTCACATTATTATGACTATTCTAATGACTGCACTACTCACATTATTATGACTATTCTAATGACTGCACTACTCACATTATTATGACTATTCTAATGACTGTACTACTCACATTATTATGACTATTCTAATGACTGTACTACTCACATTATTATGACTATTCTAATGACTGTACTACTCACATTATTATGACTATTCTAATGACTGTACTACTCACATTATTATGACCATTCTAATGACTGCACTACTCACATTATTATGACCATTCTAATGACTGTACTACTCACATTATTATGACTATTCTAATGACTGCACTACTCACATTATTATGACTATTCTAATGACTGTACTACTCACATTATTATGACTATTCTAATGACTGTACTACTCACATTATTATGACTATTCTAATGACTGTACTACTCACATTATTATGACTATTCTAATGACTGTACTACTCACATTATTATGACTATTCTAATGACTGTACTACTCACATTATTATGACTATTCTAATGACTGTACTACTCACATTATTATGACTATTCTAATGACTGTACTACTCACATTATTATGACTATTCTAATGACTGTACTACTCACATTATTATGACTATTCTAATGACTGTACTACTCACATTATTATGACTATTCTAATGACTGTACTACTCACATTATTATGACTATTCTAATGACTGTACTACTCACATTATTATGACCATTCTAATGACTGTACTACTCACATTATTATGACTATTCTAATGACTGTACTACTCACATTATTATGACTATTCTAATGACTGTACTACTCACATTATTATGACTATTCTAATGACTGTACTACTCACATTATTATGACTATTCTAATGACTGTACTACTCACATTATTATGACCATTCTAATGACTGTACTACTCACATTATTATGACTATTCTAATGACTGTACTACTCACATTATTATGACTATTCTAATGACTGCACTACTCACATTATTATGACTATTCTAATGACTGTACTACTCACATTATTATGACTATTCTAATGACTGTACTACTCACATTATTATGACTATTCTAATGACTGTACTACTCACATTATTATGACTATTCTAATGACTGTACTACTCACATTATTATGACTATTCTAATGACTGTACTACTCACATTATTATGACTATTCTAATGACTGTACTACTCACATTATTATGACTATTCTAATGACTGTACTACTCACATTATTATGACTATTCTAATGACTGTACTACTCACATTATTATGACTATTCTAATGACTGTACTACTCACATTATTATGACTATTCTAATGACTGTACTACTCACATTATTATGACTATTCTAATGACTGTACTACTCACATTATTATGACTATTCTAATGACTGTACTACTCACATTATTATGACTATTCTAATGACTGTACTACTCACATTATTATGACTATTCTAATGACTGTACTACTCACATTATTATGACTATTCTAATGACTGCACTACTCACATTATTATGACTATTCTAATGACTGTACTACTCACATTATTATGACTATTCTAATGACTGTACTACTCACATTATTATGACTATTCTAATGACTGTACTACTCACATTATTATGACTATTCTAATGACTGTACTACTCACATTATTATGACTATTCTAATGACTGTACTACTCACATTATTATGACTATTCTAATGACTGCACTACTCACATTATTATGACTATTCTAATGACTGTACTACTCACATTATTATGACTATTCTAATGACTGTACTACTCACATTATTATGACTATTCTAATGACTGTACTACTCACATTATTATGACTATTCTAATGACTGTACTACTCACATTATTATGACTATTCTAATGACTGTACTACTCACATTATTATGACTATTCTAATGACTGTACTACTCACATTATTATGACTATTCTAATGACTGTACTACTCACATTATTATGACTATTCTAATGACTGTACTACTCACATTATTATGACTATTCTAATGACTGTACTACTCACATTATTATGACTATTCTAATGACTGTACTACTCACATTATTATGACTATTCTAATGACTGTACTACTCACATTATTATGACTATTCTAATGACTGTACTACTCACATTATTATGACCATTCTAATGACTGTACTACTCACATTATTATGACTATTCTAATGACTGTACTACTCACATTATTATGACTATTCTAATGACTGTACTACTCACATTATTATGACTATTCTAATGACTGTACTACTCACATTATTATGACTATTCTAATGACTGCACTACTCACATTATTATGACTATTCTAATGACTGTACTACTCACATTATTATGACTATTCTAATGACTGTACTACTCACATTATTATGACTATTCTAATGACTGTACTACTCACATTATTATGACTATTCTAATGACTGTACTACTCACATTATTATGACTATTCTAATGACTGTACTACTCACATTATTATGACTATTCTAATGACTGTACTACTCACATTATTATGACTATTCTAATGACTGCACTACTCACATTATTATGACTATTCTAATGACTGTACTACTCACATTATTATGACTATTCTAATGACTGTACTACTCACATTATTATGACTATTCTAATGACTGTACTACTCACATTATTATGACTATTCTAATGACTGTACTACTCACATTATTATGACTATTCTAATGACTGTACTACTCACATTATTATGACTATTCTAATGACTGCACTACTCACATTATTATGACTATTCTAATGACTGTACTACTCACATTATTATGACTATTCTAATGACTGTACTACTCACATTATTATGACTATTCTAATGACTGTACTACTCACATTATTATGACTATTCTAATGACTGTACTACTCACATTATTATGACTATTCTAATGACTGTACTACTCACATTATTATGACTATTCTAATGACTGTACTACTCACATTATTATGACTATTCTAATGACTGTACTACTCACATTATTATGACCATTCTAATGACTGTACTACTCACATTATTATGACTATTCTAATGACTGTGCTACTCAAATTATGTCAGTTCTAATGACTATACTACTAACATTATTGTGACCATTCTAATGACTGTACTACTCACATTATTATGACCATTCTAATGACTGTACTACTCACATTATTATGACTATTCTAATGACTGTACTACTCACATTATTATGACTATTCTAATGACTGTACTACTCACATTATTATGACTATTCTAATGACTGTACTACTCACATTATTATGACTATTCTAATGACTGTACTACTCACATTATTATGACTATTCTAATGACTGTACTACTCACATTATTATGACTATTCTAATGACTGTACTACTCACATTATTATGACTATTCTAATGACTGTACTACTCACATTATTATGACTATTCTAATGACTGTACTACTCACATTATTATGACTATTCTAATGACTGTACTACTCACATTATTATGACTATTCTAATGACTGTACTACTCACATTATTATGACCATTCTAATGACTGTACTACTCACATTATTATGACTATTCTAATGACTGTACTACTCACATTATTATGACTATTCTAATGACTGTACTACTCACATTATTATGACTATTCTAATGACTGCACTACTCACATTATTATGACTATTCTAATGACTGTACTACTCACATTATTATGACTATTCTAATGACTGTACTACTCACATTATTATGACTATTCTAATGACTGTACTACTCACATTATTATGACTATTCTAATGACTGTACTACTCACATTATTATGACTATTCTAATGACTGTACTACTCACATTATTATGACTATTCTAATGACTGTACTACTCACATTATTATGACTATTCTAATGACTGTACTACTCACATTATTATGACTATTCTAATGACTGTACTACTCACATTATTATGACTATTCTAATGACTGTACTACTCACATTATTATGACTATTCTAATGACTGCACTACTCACATTATTATGACTATTCTAATGACTGTACTACTCACATTATTATGACTATTCTAATGACTGCACTACTCACATTATTATGACTATTCTAATGACTGTACTACTCACATTATTATGACTATTCTAATGACTGTACTACTCACATTATTATGACTATTCTAATGACTGTACTACTCACATTATTATGACTATTCTAATGACTGTACTACTCACATTATTATGACTATTCTAATGACTGTACTACTCACATTATTATGACTATTCTAATGACTGTACTACTCACATTATTATGACTATTCTAATGACTGTACTACTCACATTATTATGACTATTCTAATGACTGCACTACTCACATTATTATGACTATTCTAATGACTGTACTACTCACATTATTATGACTATTCTAATGACTGTACTACTCACATTATTATGACTATTCTAATGACTGTACTACTCACATTATTATGACTATTCTAATGACTGTACTACTCACATTATTATGACTATTCTAATGACTGTACTACTCACATTATTATGACTATTCTAATGACTGTACTACTCACATTATTATGACTATTCTAATGACTGTACTACTCACATTATTATGACTATTCTAATGACTGCACTACTCACATTATTATGACTATTCTAATGACTGTACTACTCACATTATTATGACTATTCTAATGACTGCACTACTCACATTATTATGACTATTCTAATGACTGTACTACTCACATTATTATGACTATTCTAATGACTGTACTACTCACATTATTATGACTATTCTAATGACTGTACTACTCACATTATTATGACTATTCTAATGACTGTACTACTCACATTATTATGACTATTCTAATGACTGTACTACTCACATTATTATGACTATTCTAATGACTGTACTACTCACATTATTATGACTATTCTAATGACTGCACTACTCACATTATTATGACTATTCTAATGACTGTACTACTCACATTATTATGACTATTCTAATGACTGTACTACTCACATTATTATGACTATTCTAATGACTGTACTACTCACATTATTATGACTATTCTAATGACTGTACTACTCACATTATTATGACTATTCTAATGACTGTACTACTCACATTATTATGACTATTCTAATGACTGTACTACTCACATTATTATGACCATTCTAATGACTGTACTACTCACATTATTATGACTATTCTAATGACTGCACTACTCACATTATTATGACTATTCTAATGACTGTACTACTCACATTATTATGACTATTCTAATGACTGTACTACTCACATTATTATGACTATTCTAATGACTGCACTACTCACATTATTATGACTATTCTAATGACTGTACTACTCACATTATTATGACTATTCTAATGACTGTACTACTCACATTATTATGACTATTCTAATGACTGTACTACTCACATTATTATGACTATTCTAATGACTGTACTACTCACATTATTATGACCATTCTAATGACTGTACTACTCACATTATTATGACTATTCTAATGACTGCACTACTCACATTATTATGACCATTCTAATGACTGCACTACTCACATTATTATGACTATTCTAATGACTGTACTACTCACATTATTATGACTATTCTAATGACTGTACTACTCACATTATTATGACTATTCTAATGACTGTACTACTCACATTATTATGACTATTCTAATGACTGCACTACTCACATTATTATGACTATTCTAATGACTGTACTACTCACATTATTATGACTATTCTAATGACTGTACTACTCACATTATTATGACTATTCTAATGACTGTACTACTCACATTATTATGACTATTCTAATGACTGTACTACTCACATTATTATGACTATTCTAATGACTGTACTACTCACATTATTATGACTATTCTAATGACTGTACTACTCACATTATTATGACTATTCTAATGACTGTACTACTCACATTATTATGACTATTCTAATGACTGTACTACTCACATTATTATGACTATTCTAATGACTGTACTACTCACATTATTATGACTATTCTAATGACTGTACTACTCACATTATTATGACTATTCTAATGACTGTACTACTCACATTATTATGACTATTCTAATGACTGTACTACTCACATTATTATGACTATTCTAATGACTGTACTACTCACATTATTATGACTATTCTAATGACTGTACTACTCACATTATTATGACTATTCTAATGACTGCACTACTCACATTATTATGACTATTCTAATGACTGTACTACTCACATTATTATGACTATTCTAATGACTGTACTACTCACATTATTATGACTATTCTAATGACTGTACTACTCACATTATTATGACTATTCTAATGACTGTACTACTCACATTATTATGACTATTCTAATGACTGTACTACTCACATTATTATGACTATTCTAATGACTGTACTACTCACATTATTATGACCATTCTAATGACTGTACTACTCACATTATTATGACTATTCTAATGACTGTACTACTCACATTATTATGACTATTCTAATGACTGTACTACTCACATTATTATGACTATTCTAATGACTGTACTACTCACATTATTATGACTATTCTAATGACTGTACTACTCACATTATTATGACTATTCTAATGACTGCACTACTCACATTATTATGACCATTCTAATGACTGTACTACTCACATTATTATGACCATTCTAATGACTGTACTACTCACATTATTATGACTATTCTAATGACTGTACTACTCACATTATTATGACTATTCTAATGACTGTACTACTCACATTATTATGACTATTCTAATGACTGTACTACTCACATTATTATGACTATTCTAATGACTGCACTACTCACATTATTATGACTATTCTAATGACTGTACTACTCACATTATTATGACTATTCTAATGACTGTACTACTCACATTATTATGACTATTCTAATGACTGTACTACTCACATTATTATGACTATTCTAATGACTGCACTACTCACATTATTATGACTATTCTAATGACTGTACTACTCACATTATTATGACTATTCTAATGACTGTACTACTCACATTATTATGACTATTCTAATGACTGTACTACTCACATTATTATGACTATTCTAATGACTGTACTACTCACATTATTATGACTATTCTAATGACTGTACTACTCACATTATTATGACTATTCTAATGACTGTACTACTCACATTATTATGACTATTCTAATGACTGTACTACTCACATTATTATGACCATTCTAATGACTGTACTACTCACATTATTATGACTATTCTAATGACTGTACTACTCACATTATTATGACCATTCTAATGACTGTACTACTCACATTATTATGACTATTCTAATGACTGCACTACTCACATTATTATGACTATTCTAATGACTGTACTACTCACATTATTATGACTATTCTAATGACTGCACTACTCACATTATTATGACTATTCTAATGACTGTACTACTCACATTATTATGACTATTCTAATGACTGTACTACTCACATTATTATGACTATTCTAATGACTGTACTACTCACATTATTATGACTATTCTAATGACTGTACTACTCACATTATTATGACTATTCTAATGACTGTACTACTCACATTATTATGACTATTCTAATGACTGTACTACTCACATTATTATGACTATTCTAATGACTGCACTACTCACATTATTATGACTATTCTAATGACTGTACTACTCACATTATTATGACTATTCTAATGACTGTACTACTCACATTATTATGACTATTCTAATGACTGTACTACTCACATTATTATGACTATTCTAATGACTGTACTACTCACATTATTATGACTTTTCTAATGACTGTACTACTCACATTATTATGACTATTCTAATGACTACACTAACATTATTATGACTATTCTAATGACTCTACTACTCACATTATTATGACCATTCTAATGACTGTACTACTCACATTATTATGACTATTCTAATGACTGTACTACTCACATTATTATGACTATTCTAATGACTGTACTACTCACATTATTATGACTATTCTAATGACTGTACTACTCACATTATTATGACTATTCTAATGACTGCACTACTCACATTATTATGACTATTCTAATGACTGTACTACTCACATTATTATGACTATTCTAATGACTGCACTACTCACATTATTATGACTATTCTAATGACTGTACTACTCACATTATTATGACTATTCTAATGACTGTACTACTCACATTATTATGACTATTCTAATGACTGTACTACTCACATTATTATGACTATTCTAATGACTGTACTACTCACATTATTATGACTATTCTAATGACTGTACTACTCACATTATTATGACTATTCTAATGACTGTACTACTCACATTATTATGACTATTCTAATGACTGTACTACTCACATTATTATGACTATTCTAATGACTGCACTACTCACATTATTATGACTATTCTAATGACTGTACTACTCACATTATTATGACTATTCTAATGACTGTACTACTCACATTATTATGACTATTCTAATGACTGTACTACTCACATTATTATGACTATTCTAATGACTGTACTACTCACATTATTATGACTATTCTAATGACTGTACTACTCACATTATTATGACTATTCTAATGACTGTACTACTCACATTATTATGACTATTCTAATGACTGTACTACTCACATTATTATGACTATTCTAATGACTGCACTACTCACATTATTATGACTATTCTAATGACTGTACTACTCACATTATTATGACTATTCTAATGACTGTACTACTCACATTATTATGACTATTCTAATGACTGTACTACTCACATTATTATGACTATTCTAATGACTGCACTACTCACATTATTATGACTATTCTAATGACTGTACTACTCACATTATTATGACTATTCTAATGACTGTACTACTCACATTATTATGACTATTCTAATGACTGTACTACTCACATTATTATGACTATTCTAATGACTGCACTACTCACATTATTATGACTATTCTAATGACTGTACTACTCACATTATTATGACTATTCTAATGACTGCACTACTCACATTATTATGACTATTCTAATGACTGTACTACTCACATTATTATGACTATTCTAATGACTGCACTACTCACATTATTATGACTATTCTAATGACTGTACTACTCACATTATTATGACTATTCTAATGACTGTACTACTCACATTATTATGACTATTCTAATGACTGTACTACTCACATTATTATGACTATTCTAATGACTGTACTACTCACATTATTATGACTATTCTAATGACTGCACTACTCACATTATTATGACTATTCTAATGACTCTACTACTCACATTATTATGACTATTCTAATGACTGTACTACTCACATTATTATGACTATTCTAATGACTGCACTACTCACATTATTATGACTATTCTAATGACTGTACTACTCACATTATTATGACTATTCTAATGACTGTACTACTCACATTATTATGACTATTCTAATGACTGTACTACTCACATTATTATGACTATTCTAATGACTGTACTACTCACATTATTATGACCATTCTAATGACTGTACTACTCACATTATTATGACTATTCTAATGACTGCACTACTCACATTATTATGACCATTCTAATGACTGCACTACTCACATTATTATGACTATTCTAATGACTGTACTACTCACATTATTATGACTATTCTAATGACTGTACTACTCACATTATTATGACTATTCTAATGACTGTACTACTCACATTATTATGACTATTCTAATGACTGTACTACTCACATTATTATGACTATTCTAATGACTGTACTACTCACATTATTATGACTATTCTAATGACTGCACTACTCACATTATTATGACTATTCTAATGACTGCACTACTCACATTATTATGACTATTCTAATGACTGCACTACTCACATTATAATGACTATTCTCATGACTCAACTACTCACATTATTATGACTATTCCAATGTCTGCACTACTCACATTATTATAACTATTCTAATGACTGTACTACTCACATTATTATGACTATTCTAATGACTGTACTACTCACATTATTATGACTATTCTATTGACTGTGCCCCTCCCATTATTATGACTCTAATAACTGTACTACTCACATTATTATGACTATTCTAATGACTGCACTACTCACATTATTATGACTATTCTAATGACTGCACTAATCACATTATTATGACTATTCTAATGACTGTACTACTCACATTATTATGACTATTCTAATGACTGTACTACTCACATTATTATGACCATTCTAATGACTGTACTACTCACATTATTATTACCATTCTAATGACTGAACTACTCACATTATTATTACCATTCTAGTGACTGTACTACTCACATTATTATAACTATTCTAATGACTGTACTACTCACATTATTATGTCTATTTAAATGACTGTACTACTCACATTACTACAACTATTCTAATGACTGTAATACTCACATTATTATGACCATTCTAATGACTGTACTACTCACATTATTATGACTTTTCTAATGACTGTACTACTCACATTATTATGACAATTCTAATGACTGTACTACTCACATGATTATGACTATTCTAATGACTGTACTACTCACATTATTATGACCATTCTAATGACTGTACTACTCACATTATTATGACTATTGTAATGACTGCACTACTCACATTATTATGACCATTCTAATGACTGTGCTATGCAAGATGGCTGTACAAGGTTGGGTGAGGGGTAATCCTTGCCATTGCGTCACCCGACAATGGTGTGCAGTGCAGGGGTGTAGTGTCTGCAATGTCCTACACAGATGGGTTCTGCATTATCTGGCCTAACATCCTGGTTACCAATGTGTTGGGCCATAGCTTTGCAATGCATGCCATGTCTGTGTTTGATAGCCCTTCACATGGACATTGCCTGGGATGTGCATGTCCCACAATACTGTACAGTGACATGTACAGGTGTACCTGGTTTGGCAGACACATGTAGTGTACACAGCCTGTTATACCCCAATATGCCAATACTGGCCTGGTGTGGCAAAACCTGCTTATAGGGAGCAGGTTGGCCCTGCACCTGCATGGATAGAATGGACAGGTATTCAATGGTGTCAGTGGCATGGGTCCCTAAAAGGCACATGTGTACTGCATTGTCTGGATTTAGTGGATCACATATGATGGCACTACATATGTTGCAGCCATTCAGTGTGGAACATAGTGAAGGCACAATGTCCACATATATGTGCCTATTGTACCGCTGTACAGGGTGCCATGTCCTCTGCAGGCCACTGCAGTCACACCATGCCTACTATCTGTCCTCAATGTGCATGTTACTAGCAACATAGTGGGATATCCTAGGCAAGGATGTATGTGCATGGCACATGGGTGCGGGACATATACCAGGTACTAGTAGAGCTGCATACTTAGTTCACCAGCCCTTTTGTCAGATGTATGGGTATGGCTTGCCAACACAGTGCCGTGGCTGACTGACAGCTGTACTCCTCATGAGGTGGCCAATGTGTCATAAGACGGATACTATATAGGAAAACTACAAAACCCGCTCCCAAACATGTCCAATGGTAAGACAATTATGGCCACCTCTACACAGGCTCTGACAGACAAACACACACTTGCCATGTACTGTATACAAACCCCTACCATATCACACTGCAGCAACACACATTTAGGGCACGCGCTACAGCGAATACTACAAATCACTGTACTTGTCTCATGCAGGCAGACACACATACACAGTTGGCATGTCTGGGATTAGAACACCAACCTAACTACTTTACTACAGTACAGCATTACGCAGTTACAGAATGCGCTACCAAGATTACAGGGAAACAGCACTCCCAGAGGTGTATTTGTAGATGGGTGACATCATCGGCCTTGATAACAGTGGATATTAGAAATGTATGGAGCGTGAGCAGTATAAAAACATTACTCAGTCCTCAGACAAACAGGACACACACACAGCAAGTGTTGGACTAGAACACAGACCTAACTACTTTATTACACTACAACATTACACAGTTACAGAAGGTGCTACTGAGATTACTGGGACACAGTGCTCCCAGAGGTGTATTTGTAGATGGGTGACATCATCGGCCTTGATAACGGTGGGTATAAGAAATGTATGGAGAGTGAGCAGTATAAAAGCATTACTCAGTTCTCAGGCAAACGGGGACACACACACACAGCAAGTGTGGGACTAGAACACCGACCTAACTACTTTATTACACTACAGCATTACACAGTTACAGAACGCGCTACCGAGATTACTGGGACACAGCACTCCCAGAGGTGTATTTGTAGATGGGTGACATCATCAGCCTTGCTAACGGTGGGTATAAGAAATGTATGGAGTGTGAGCAGTATAAAGGTATTACTCAGTCCTCAGGTGACACATACACACACACACACACACACACACACACACACACACACACACACACACACACACACACACACACACACACAAACATGGCAAGTGTGGGACTAGAACACCAACCTACCTACTTTATTACACTACAGCCTTATGCAGTTACAGAACGCGCTACCGAGATTACTGGGACACAGCCCTCCCAGAGGTGTATTTGTATTTGGGTGGCATCATCGGCGTGGCTAACAGTGGGTATAAGAAATGTATGGAGTGTGGGCAGTCTAAAAGCAATTTAGAGTCCACTGGCAAACAAGGACAGACATACACACACACACACATGCCTATTTACAGATTACTATTACAATACTACATACTTATGAATCATGCCACACAGACTACACATGTCAAGGCTGTCATTATGACTGTCTGGGAATGAGGACATTAACAGGGATGCTGGCAGTTAAGATGTACATACCTGTGAACCTGTCTGTTTAAAGAAGGAATCCATCCTGACCTGGAGTATGCCCATCTGTGGAATGGATGACTACTACCACTATACAGGGTTACAATGGCCATGCCCATACACAGAGGCACATAACTGACACAAGGTGTCACTGGGCATGCACACACACTTAGTAGCACAGGGCTGTTCAGAATGCACTATGTGTTCATCTACACAAGGATATACTGGGCATGCTCATACACTTAGTAGCACAGGGGGCATGCTCACAAACTTAGTAGCACAGGGCTGGTCGGAATGCACTACTATGTGTCCATCTACATAAGGATATACTGGGCATGCTCATACTCCTAGTAGCACAGGGCTGACTGGGATTCACTCTGCTGCTAAACACTGAGGACCACAGTGGCCATGCTATTACAGGTAGATGTAAAGAACACATTGTAATGGGCTCTGGTGTTAGTAGTTGTCATTGTTAGTGGGAACGCTGCTCTACATATATTTGACACCGGTCTTTTACACAACATCAGCTGTCATTCTGGGATGACATGGCTGACAGTAGGCAGGCCTTTGTCACATATCACATGCATCCATGATACAAGGGAGTGTGGATATTACCCAAGTCGCATCCACCCACACAGTGCCATTCCAAGGCAAATGTCCTAAACACAGGTTAACTCCCATATACCTACAGGACAACTGCATTGTTTTCTTATGCTAACCTGTGCTAGATGTGCAGCGTCCATATTCACAGCTGGTCACTGTAGATCCAACAATGGGGAGTACTGACATCTGTGCAGTGAGGAACACCTGGTTGATGTCTCTGTAGTGAACAATAGCACTACCACCATATACCTCAGAACCTAGCACAAACACTATATACCTCAGAACCAGACATGTGGGCCATAACACAGGTACAGACCACTCCAGGTGGTGTACCCACATGTATAAAGGCCACTCACATGTACTGACCGGTCCCCTCATGAAAGGCATCACAGATGAGCCATGTGCAGGACACAGTGTCACATGCTGCATTCTAGGATGTAAACTGCAGACACCACCATGCCCTCAGACCACCAACATGCAACCATACATGTTGTATGACATAGACGAGTACACCTCCATGTGGCCCTTGACCTGTATACTGTACTAAGCTCTACATCAACTGTAGACAGTACACATGTACTGACACAGTTGCATCATGTGTTATGCAATGCAATGATACCAATGTCTGTGACCAGGTCAGCTGTACACATACCAAGGGTCCTCGGTACTTTCCACCATTAGCAGATGTCTGTTGCTGTACACCAGCATGCACCCTCATGTATGGATATGACATACATGTACCTGCCCTGGGTATGTACATGCCACACACACAATATACCTGTAAATAGCATAGCTGTTGTAGTCCTTTGTGCAAACAGGTGACTACAGCCATTACACACATGCACATGGAATATAGGTCCATGGCTGCTGAATGCTAACAGTACATAAGGTGTGATATCAATGTTGACAGAGGTAACACCCCCTCTGTACTGGTCACCCATCATATCATATAACAGTCCATGTGTCATGTATGTCATTACACATATCCACCAATTGCAATGCCTACAAACATGACCAAATGTCAGGATTGTAGGACCTACACACCTGTACACATAGTGTTGTGCATTCAGATAACATGTGTGTGCAGTTGCTGATGTATGCAGGTGGCGTGTATCCTAGTACATCATGCAGCTGCAATGCAGCCTCAACATTGCCAACTGTATATGGTGATATGCTGAATGTACAGAAAGATGTACCACAGGTATGGACAGATGTGTTGAAATAACTAAGTGGTGGGGCATCTTTGCAGACGGATGTTTGCTGTGGACAGCTCACAGATGTGTCACAAGCAATCTTACAATACCCTGTGTAACTGGTAAGCAATGGTTTCATTAACTGAAGGACATAACACACAACTTAGACAGCGGTCAGGGTGACAGCAAAGGTAAATCACTTGACACCTGTTAATAGATATGATGCCCCTAGTGCATATATCAGCACTGTTGGCATAGGAAGTGTCAGTACAGTTTCTAAACGTGCAATACTGCTGTACATCTGACATACATAACATGAGCTAGGCAGGTCTGAGATTCACAGTACTGGCATGTGTGGTTGCGTGTGTGTCCATATATGTCACGTATTGTGGGGAATACATCTCAATTGTTACTCACTCTCCTGTACACTAGTGTACACATCTGTACAGACTGCAATGTAGAAAGCAGGACATAGGTAGGGGTGTGTATCTCACCATGTGAGGTATCTGTATGTGCATGACATAGGTGTATTAATTACTGAATGCCACAGTGTGTGTATGTAGGGCTGACTGGTCCCTGGGGTGAGGATGTATGTTACCATACTGAACTGATAAGACCCCTCCCACCATCCAGGCGATGCATTCTACTATCCATGTTGATGTCCCCGATCTTATGCCGTACTGACTACCTGTACATGTGTATTCTCTGTGGCGCATCATGTAGGTGCACAGTACTGTAATGATGATTTGCACATAGTCAGGGGTCCTCATCCCATCAGTAGCAACTGTGTGCAAGTGTGTGTTACTGTGTCAGTGAAGCCATGAGTGTGTGTGTGTGTGTGTGTGTGTGTGTGTGTGTGTGTGTGTGTGTGTGTGTGTGTGTGTGTGTGTGTGTGTGTTACAGTGTCACTGAATACATGTGTGTTAATACCTGTGTGTGTGTGTGCAGTTATGTGTTGGCATCCTGTCATGGGAATGTGTATTACTGATTCCCATTGAGGCATCACACTTCCCACTGGCCTCTACCCTTGTAATCAGCTAGACCACTCTCTTACCTCACCACTCCATGTAACTGTACCTGTGATGTCACCCTTTATGGATGTCACGTCTGTGGCCACAGTAACTTAATACACAGCTATCATGCTCTTGGAATGGTAGACGTGTTTGTAACGTGGGACATTCTCCCTGGTATGTGGCAGCTACACAGTGCATGCTGGTATATTTATACATACCTGTGAGTAGTCCACATTGACATATGGGACACTTAACTGCAAACACTGACATCCACCGTCACGTGCAATTAGACCTGAAGAAGGACAGCAGAACATCATGACCAACATTCATTTACTGTTGTTACACAAGACACATACTATTAACAGTATTGTACACCTGTACTACATAGTATATCTGCTACCTGTCAGCAGTCCTCAGCATTTGTAAACTGTACGTATCATCCCAGTCTGTTCACCCTGTGCATCAGACCATATGAGCATGTCCCTGCACCGATGGTGTGGATGTCAGGGATGCGGCACAGGCATCATCATATGCACAGGGTGTTAATGTTTGCCATAGGCCTAGGCTGCACCATTGGAGGACATCATTTGTGTGGGTTTGGGCCTTTGATCTAATTGGGCATGTGTGGATGTTATGCATGTGTGTGTTGTGGTGCCCTACATATGTGTCCAGTGTGTGCGTGTATGTATGCACACAGTTCTTCCATGTGTCTGGCCTACACAGGGGTATTATTGACAGCTGCAGACTGTACAGGCAAGGTTTTACAGTTCATGGTGTCCGGCCATGGATATGTGACCTGTGCCTGCCAGGGGTTGCACTGGCACTACCAGACAGAGGTACATGTCACTTGTCCACTGGAACTGTGTCCCTGTTGGGACCTTCCCGGGCCACGTGCATGTGGCCTGCTGTGTCGTGGTGTGGACAGCACAGCACCAGATGCACTGCTGTTGCTACCGCCACTTTGGGAGTGGGCATGTGAAGTAGCTCGTACACATAGACCTGACACAGGTGATGCAGCAGTCCTATGTCTATGTGTCCAATGCCTCACTCCTACCAGATGTTCCAACACAGACAGCTCATGCTCGCGGATTGTCATACCATGGTCAAGGACTCCAACCATGTCACCCAACCATCTATCCAAAGCATCAGCAATCTGCTGTTGAGCATTTACCATTGCCTGGATGCTGTTGTTTAAAGAATGGACAGCAGCCCTCTGTAGCCTCTGTTCTTCTCTGTTGTGCTATTCAGCACGTGCCTGTGCCCCCATTACAGCCTGAACATGCATCTGGTGACACCAGCTGCTGTGCTCTGTCATACAGGAGCATGTTGGCCAGAGGTTCTCCTACGGCCTGCTGTGTCGTGGTGTGGACAGCACAGCACCAGATGCACTGCTGCTGCTACCGCCACTTTGGGAGTGGGCATGTGAAGTAGCTCGTACACATAGACCTGACACAGGTGATGCAGCAGTCCTATGTCTATGTGTCCAACGCCTCACTCCTACCAGATGTTCCAACACAGACAGCTCATGCTCGCGGATTGTCATACCATGGTCAAGGACTCCAACCATGTCACCCAACCGTCTATCCAAAGCATCAGCAATCTGCTGTTGAGCATTTACCATTGCCTGGATGCTGTTGTTTAAAGAATGGACAGCAGCCCTCTGTAGCCTCTGTTCTTCTCTGTTGTGCTATTCAGCACGTGCCTGTGCCCCCATTACAGCCTGAAACATGCATCTGGTGACACCAGATGCTGTGCTCTGTCATACAGGAGCATGTTGGGTAGAGGTCCTCCTATGAGCAGCACTGGCCATGTGCCTGTGTGGGGCACCACCAGTAGTTTGGCTGACACCATGGTGTGCAGGCACACCTTCCATAGCCCCCACACTTTCCTGTTTCAAGCTACCACGTGACAACTGTCCTTCCTCTATGGCCACTAGTGATGGGGTATGTGGAGGTATGGGATCTGTGTGCGGGGATGAGGTGGATATAGATGGAATGGCAACCAATGGCACAGTTTCAGCCCAACAACTCTGCCTGTGTCCCAATCATACGTTCATCATCACTGCTAGAGTCTGTAGAGACACTAACATCTGATGTACCACAGGAGGGCAATGCACCTACATCACCTGTGAGGGCAGACAAGAACTGTACATTACAATCTATACAAGAGACACACATGCACAAACACACACACACACACACACACACACACACACACACACACACACACACATGTGATATGACAGAAGGCATGCAACATGCATGTGATACGGCAGATGGCATGCAGCGCAGACAATAATAGTGGTAGTTATCATGCATCCCTAGGTTGCAAACAACAGCATGCATGTGTCATAGCAGATGGCATACAAATTACACAATCATAGTAGTGGTTAGCATACATCCCTGTGTTACACCATGTGGACCAGCACAGGTTAACAGTACACCTGCCTGATGTGTGGCATATGATCTTGATAATCACATGTAGTATGACATGTGATCTGCTGACATGTGAAATGACATGCATGCATGTTTAACACAATAGTGTCCTGTCAAATATACAGTGGGGCAATGGTGTACCAATTCAGTGTTGTCTGTCTGCCCTACAGATATACTGCAAATTTAGCTGATGCGCATGGCCATTGCAGGGAATCATGAGGCGTCTCTAGTGCTATACAGTGTGAGTTACAGACAGGGTTCATAGCCATGACTGTGTTCAGATACAATACATATATACTGTGAAATGTGACCCATGTCACTGAGGTGTATACACACTAAACCATGATGTGGAAGTTGTGACACAGGTCACTGATGGGTATACGGATGACACCCCTGCACATCTGCAACCATATTGCTGCAGCCTGGCAACTATGGCCAGACATGGCAAACACATCAGTACACTATGTCCCACATGACATCTGTGTACCACACACACACACACACACACACACACACACACGAGGAGCTAGTATGGCATTTATGTCCAACACCAGCAATGGGAATGTACTGTATCTGTGGCCTGATGTGGATACTGTACAGTTGACTGCTGTCATGTTGCAACACCCTCAAGATGTTCAACACATCTTATGTGGTGGATTGATGTTATGCCTACACAAGATGTGCACAGGCCTGTAGGATGTCTAGTGTTCCACATCTACATTATGACCATTATACAAAGGCCATGGTTGAACCATGTGTAGCCATTGTACGACAGGGTGTACACACAAGCACAACACGTCTACTGTGTGTGTTGCTCCATGTCTCTGGCCACCCTCCATGGCCATGTGTGTACATGTGTTGTCCAAATTATTGTGATGGGCATCTATTTCACTTGTCTATGTTGTCCCATATGACATATATGCTCCACTGACAACAGGGTTATGCAGATAAAGGGTGGTATGTGGGATATGTTTTCAGGTTAAGTAGGCAGTGTAGCTGCCATGCCAATAGATGTTATGGACATGTCAAGATAGCACATCACATTGTGTGACATTCATAGCAGGGCTATGACCCACACCCATGAAACCTGTGTGCTGGACATACTACAGCCCACTGTGTAGTACTGTTTGTATTCACCAAATGTGTAGATCAGATCTGTTGTACATCCCTAAAGTGAACAGCACCTCCACCATTGTATGCACAGCTATCAACACATCTGGCAATAAAGTTTGTGAGAATTCATGTCGGTGAGATGATTCACATAGTTTGCAAGTGTTGCACATGGGTAGTCATTGTGATGCATTGCAGGTCCAACCTGTATATTGTGACAGGACCATACATTATGTGTACATGTTGTGAATGGCCACATAGCAGATAGATTTGTGCATTACGGTTCCTGATAAATAATAACACTCTCACCTGCAACGGGCTGCTGTCACAGCAGAATGCCAAAGGTACCTAAATAGGAGTGACACAGGAGTATGAGCATAATCCACCCCTGTATAAAAGCTACAGGGAGCAATGTGCATAACACATACACCAGTACATTAGATTATACAGTGGTGTATGCACATGCGTGCATACACAGAGTAGCATACTATAGTATGTGGCATGTGTGTATACATGCTTTGCATATGATGTTACATTACATATTGTACAGTGACACATGCAACTATATGGAATATAGTTGTTATAGGTGCAGTACTGACTTACCAGGCAACTCCAGGCTCAGTGGTTGAGAAACACCCACCTCCACAATATCAGCTAAGGCTTGTGGATGTGGTTCTGAAGGTGTCCCAAGGTTGGCCAGTAGCTCCTCGGTACATGTGAGTGGGGGCTGGGTTGGTGGTCCACCACCTGTTGCACCTTGTTCCCTGGCGATTACATTCGCATGCTGTTTCACCCATCTAATGAGGTGTGTACAGTCTCTGCGCACCTGCTGGTATGTGCGATTGTGGCCACCCACATCATTAACCCTCCCGTGAAGTTCCATCCACAGAGCATCCCAATGCTGTGCATCCTGTGGCACATGGCTGAACAGGATATCGTGATTGTCGAGTAGGTATGGGATGCGGGCCTCATCCTCCAAGCATGTAAAAGTGGGAAGCCTTGCACACAGCATACCTGGAAGACATAATGATGGAGACAGGTCACAGTAACTCACAGAGACATACAGAGCTACAGCTGAACATACATGTGTATCGCATTAATTCAGTTTAATTAGTTGTATTTGCAAACCTAGATGACACTGATGTGTTTGTGTCACACACACATATGACACTCATTGTTGAGCTGATATTATCACCATATATGTGTGTGTGTGTCACCTGATTACATTGCTCATACTCCATGTGGTTGCTGTCTTGATGTGGGCATGTCTGTTTGCCTGTACTGGTGTTCCTACCTATCAGCACATGGTTGGATGTGCCCACTTTAATGCAGTCAACTTTGATGCAGTGTATATGTCACATATAAGGACTTACACTGCCTTAACAGACATGACCTGTGACCCTGCAGACATGCTCACATAAGGTTTTACATGTATGTATTCTGCCATATACATCTACACGGCACTGTACAGTGATTCAACATCCTGCCATGTATCACCTGTGTTGCACACGTGATACACATGGGACACTGGCTAGCCAGATGGTATTTGCAGGGATGGATATCAACTATAGCATGTACAGTCAAAGTCAACTAGTGGGCTATATGCCATGGGCCATGTATGGATCTAGGATGAAAGGTTACCTGGCAGTAGCCAACAGGCGGGTCTGTGGGGCCAGGTGGAGCAGTGCCACATTACTGATCCACAGGGTTAATGATACATATACCATGCGTTACCATGCGGTCATCACACCATGTCTGTGAGCGGAGCAATGTGCAGCTTCGATGGACAGAAATGCATAGTATGGCAGGACTATTCAAGTGTATGGGACAAGGATCTGTCCAGCATGTGGTAGGTGGATGTCCATGAAGTATGTGTTCGAGATCAGGATGAGTACGTGTAGCAAGTCCAACATCACTGGGTTGAACATGGATTTATTCAGGGTATGCATCATGCTACATAGTGGAGATGGGGAATGGGAAGGCTGGTGTAGGCCATCTGCACATGGCCAATACCCCTTAAAGGAAATATATGATCTGATATGGGTCACTTGAGTGTTCTGTATGGCTGGACAATGATCTCTATATTCATGAATGGCACCCTATCATTATTAGGGTTGCCACATATGACTACCTGACAGGTGTGGTGACGTAGCTATCACAGGAAAGACAAATGCCCAGCTGCATCCTTCACACACAAGTGTCCATTATGTTGACTGCTGCCTAGGTGTTAGTTCATGGGTACAGGGTTATTAAGGCCTTGGGCCTTCTTTACTAACTGTATTTACCCCCTGGCTGCTGTGCGTACCTGGCCCCAGCATCCTTGACTCTGTTTCAAATCATCTATCTTGTACTAAGGTTTTGATACCTTTACCTACCTGGTGAAAAGGACCACTGCAAAATATTCTAAGCATCTCATCATATAGATGGAAACTTGCCGCCCAGTTTAGGAACCCCACTACCAAGGAGGCAAGAAAGTATGTGTTATCTTAACCTAGCAGTAAAGCTGAACACTGGCTTAAGAACTTGTGTATCCATTGAGGGGCACTACTTAGCCAGGATACCCAGCAGCCATACCCCCTCTCTATCCCTTAATATTTATACTTTCTCCTCTCCCTGGGCTATCTCCCGTAATTGTTCACGGAACCTTATAATACTTTTACCTTCCATCTCTGTACTCTAGTTTTGGTTGCTATACAATTTGTGGCCACTAGGTGGCACCCTGAACTAGACTATTTCTTAGTACATCTACCTTTTCTCCCCAGAATTGAACCTAATTAAAGATCAGATCCTAATCTAACAAAGAAAGAAGGAACGTTTTTCCTGCCCTTTCTTTACCACTCTATCTGCTACTTTCCACTGTAATTGCACTCAGCTACCGCTCACCATCACGACCACTGTATCCTTCCCTCCTTACTTACCTGTACCAACTGAAAGTACCTCAGTAGTCAGTGCTTACAGATTGCTTTTGCTGACATTTCTTCAGTTACTTGTCCTAGCTTTGCAACTACTTTCCCTCTATCTGCCTCTTGATCATATTCCCACCTTCAAATATTCCCATTACTCCTACACCCCATCTGTATCCTGCTCATTTCTCTTCCTCTTCCCTTCTTAACTTATTCTCCCTAGGATATCCCACTTTCCACTTGTTAACCTTCCAGGGTTTAGCCCCTCCTGGTCTACCTGCCCGCCCTCTATTCCCCTCTCCTTCCCACCTCATATCCTTTCTAATCCCATAAATTCTTCTTTCCCTGCGAGGCGCTATCTTTACTAACTAGATTTATCCCCTGGCTGCTGTGCGTACCTGGCCCCAGTGTCCTTAACACTGTAAGCTACCTTCTGATGATATTATTTATTATTGCATGGTCACTCACTATCTAAATGGCTCAGTGGATGGATGGAAATACTAGTTACAAAGGAATATATGTCTAGTTTGTTTTAAATATTATGTGCTGATGTATGAGTGGCTTAAATGGTCATCTGTATACTGTGTGTACCACGTGGAGATGCTGTAAGCTATCCCACTTCTGTGACAAGGAGCTGTATTAATTGTTATTTGTACTCCTTCAGCTTAGAGTGTTATTTTCTATTTAGTTTAGTGACTCTTACACTGCTGGATGCATTTTGTATGGAACCACCCTGCAAAATGGGCATTCCCCTGTAAGCCTTGTAGTTGTGGTAACAGTCACTATATGACCGCGGGGAATTAGAGCATCTTATCTACCTCTAACCAACTACAGGTTGTGCGTGTTTTCTGCTAGCAATCTTCCACTACGCTAGAAAATTGTTTTAACCTGGGAGACTCCAAGGCACTAGTTACATGTCTGAACTGAATCGCCCTAAAGATTCCAACTCCTTGCACACCAAGGAACTCCCCTCATCTGTAATGTCAAGTTCCTACACACCTCCTTTGGGAACTTTATGTTGAGTAAAAGCTTTACGGAACTCTAGTTCTTTAAATATTTCACTACTCCTGGCACTATTAAGGTCATCCATAACAATAGGTTTAGTGCTCAAAATACCTCCCCTGTCTACATTTGTGTTTAATACTTGCTTGTTAACACTGGTGCATCATCAGGGGTGGAGTAGCACTGTTACTTATACATCGTTAGTGGGCACACCAACCTATAGCCTCCTTTTCTTTAAATTAAATAACAGTGTGACACATACAATACTGCTTTAGAGCCTACCGTGTCCTAGCAATGATGTTAGCATAGATCTGAGTTTGGCAAAACAGCTTTAACCCCCGCTGTTGATAATCTAAATTACTCTGAGGCATATATTGAAGTGGAGAAAGGCTTGCGACACCTCAGACTTGTGTGGGCAGTAATACGGGTAGCCGTCTCTAACTACTAGATATTAAACTTTTGACTCTATATGTCTGAATAAGTGGACTATCTTATATGCTATGTTAATTATACTTTAATAGACCTGTATTGCTATTGCCTATTCCTGTTTCTTTTATGTTTGCTAATGATGAACTAGCTTGAATGTAATATCTTATTATTATTGTTGTTATTATTATCACTTCGCTCCCCTACCCTACCCCAATTCCCACCCACCCCAGTGCAGCTAACTTTATACTTCTGATGCCACACCCCCTCCCCTCATCAACATATCACTTACTTCTGCCAATTAACTGCCCATCCCCACCTACTACTACTCCCTTCAACAACTTTATGCCTTCTATATTCCTACCCTCTGCACTCTAATCATCCTTTTTGATAACTTTGTACAACTTTCTCTCCTACAGCCACCTCTATTTTATCTTATAGTATACTCTTCCCTCAGTCTTTACTCTTCCTGCAATCCTACTCTTCCTAATGGCCTCAATACTGAAGACTACATACTCAAACCTACTACTCTTAACTTCTATCCTAGCTTTTCTAACTATACCCTATACTCTAACCATTTATGAACATTATTCACTTACTGAACATCACCGCCCCCACCAACAAACTCAATCTGCTTCTCACATAAACACCCTCAACCACATAAATATAACAACAAAACTAAAAAATGGCAGCTCAATAGAGGTGAAGGTTCCACAAGGATGTAAATAAAAGTAATAAACGAAACAGTCCAAATCATGTATAACATCCACGGGACCACCATGGCAGCCAATTGGCTGCTGTGGTGGTCCCGTGGATGTTATACATGATTTGGACTGTTTCGTTTATCACATAAATATAACCTCCACTTCTATCTATATACTACCAAAATATCATAGATCCAACCATGTTAGTTACTTCCAAAACAAGAAAACTTTAAATAACTATTACAAAATTCTAAAGATTATACAAGCACCTCAACAACACCCCCTATTAGATGGTGACATTCATCCAAACCCTGGCCCCAATAACAAAATTACCAGTGACCCACTCAATCCTACTTCTCATAATACAACTATCCCAAAAAGACCCTCTAACTCTCGCCTGATAGCCCACCTCAACGTTTGTAGCATTAACAATAAAATTTCACAACTTCATGCACTCCTAAAAGTGCACTCATTTGATATCCTCTGTATTACAGAAACGTGGCTAAAGCCCTCAACTCATGACCATGAAATTACCTCTCCTGGATGCAACATCCTGAGATGTGACCACAAAGCCAAAAGGGGTGGGGTGTAGTCATTCTCTATAAAACAGAACTTCAGGTTACATCCTTCAATGTGTTCCTACCCATAGATACCAATGCGGAAACCCTTACTGCCAAACTTCAAATTAATAACTGTAAATCTATTTACTTAATTTGTTCATATCTTCCCCCTGGAAATAATATCAATATTCTTGAAAACATCCTTAGTTGCCTCTCTACTCACCTACCTCAGGAAACCATAGTGCTAGGTGACTTTAATATAAACTGGGCCACCTGTAACTCCCCTAATTCTATCGCCCACATAAATCTATACGGCTTTTCCCAAATAATAACCACCCCTACTAGAATTCACAAACCAGGCAGTAAGAAAACCATCCTAGGTTGGATCCTTATCAACAGCCATCCTGACAAATATAAACCAGGTACCCTTCCAGATGACATTAGTGACCACGCTCTAACCTACATAATTAAACAAAAAATTCATAGCCTCAACTCAAATAACTTCAAAACCTCATGCTCTAAAAAACAATTTTATCCAGAGAGCTTCCAGAATGAGCTTAAGGAATTTGACTGGTCGCCACTACACCATCTTTAACTCGATGAAGCGGTGTCCTACTTTAATACAAAATTCCTACAAATCCTAGAATACAATGCCTCCTCTTGCTCTACCCATATAAGAACCAAAATTGCACCTTGGCTCACTAAAAAAAAACAGGCAAAATATCCTTCTACGTAATAAAATCTGGGCCAAATGGAGATCTTCCAAAAACCCATCAGACCACCTTTACTTTAAACAGCTAAGAAATGCCACCAAAAAAAATTCTGTTCAACAAAAAAAACTATTACCTTCACCTCCAACAAACCCACCAGCAAAAACCACAACATTTCTGGTCAGCCATTAACAAACTACTTCAGCCAGGGCACTCTAAAACTCCTGCCCCATCAGGTATCTCCCATAATAACCCTAAGCAAATTGCTGATGCCTTTAACAACTACTTCATTGAAACCATTCAAACTCTAGCTAAAACATTACCACCTGTTAGCACTAACCCATTAATCACCACAAACAGTCCAGTTCCCTCTTTTCATATACAACCCGTACCTACATCCCTTGTCTGCACCCTACTTCAAAAACTCAAACCATGCACTACTTCAGCTGACTGTCTACCAGCTGAATACCTGCAAATAGCAGCTAAAGCCATTACCTATCCCATTTCCATCCTTATAAATAGAACAATTACAGAAAGCACAATCTCTTCCATCTGGAAAGTCTCCCATATCATCCCTCTACATAAGGGTGGTACTTGTATTGAGATTTCTTACTTTCGACCAATTGCCTTACTCTCTCCAATTGCTAAAATAATGGAAAAATGCATCCATCAACAACTACTTGACCACCTTCTCCATAATAACTTACTTGCCAACTGTCAGCATGGTTTCAGGCCATTTCATAGTACCACCACTGCCCTGCTATCTTTTTTTGACTGTATAAACAAACATCGTAACACAGACTCTCTTTCTTCTGCTCTATTTATTGACCTTTCAAAAGCTTTTGACATGGTTAACCATCACCTACTTATGGATATATTAAAAGCCCTATCCCTTGACCCACAGGCATTACTTTGGTTTAAATCCTATCTAGAAAACAAACAGCAAGCAGTACTCTGGGATAATAATCTATCTATGCACCTCCCTGTTAACACTGGAGTACCTCAAGGCTCTATTTTACGCCATCTTCTCTTCTCAGTTTTTATTAATGATTTAAATGCCAAAATTCCACAAGCCACCTGTATAAAATATGCAGATGATGCTACTTTAATATGTTCAGCTAAGTCCCTAACCTCTCTGCAGACCCTCACCCAAACAATATTTAATATTGTTGAAAACTGGTTCATGCAACTTGCCTCCTTCTTAACCCCAAAAAAAACAAAATTATTGCTTTTTGCTCCTACCCAAAAGTCACCACAATTTCACTTCACAGTAGCTTCCAACAATGGAACTAGCATAGCTCCAGACACTACAACCCAACTCCTAGGAATTACAATAGACCACAACCTTAGCTATGATGATCATATTAATACTACTATAAAATCTGTCAATAGAAAACTAGGCTCCCTTTATAGAATCAAACCCTTCCTTACACCAGAAGCTAGAACTACTATTGCCCAGACCCACCTTATCTCTACTCTGTTCTATGCTTCTGCCATTTATACCAATCTATCTAAAAGCAACCTTAGCAAACTCGCAACCAGATATAACAACATTGCCAGATTTGCCACTGGTACCCCTTTCAGAACCCACCACTGTCACAACCTCAAACAACTAGGATGATTAGAACTGCAGAACCACCTACTTTATCAACAATACACCATCACCCAAAAGATCCTTAACCACCCCAAGAATATCCCAAGCCTCACTAATCTGATTACCCCATATAAAAATCTGCCAATACTAAGCTCAGCTAATAAGCTTCTAGTTTCCACTATTAAATCAAACAACCAGGCAGGGGACTCACTAGTCACTAACACAGTGGGAAAAACCTGGAACCTGCTTCCAAGGGAACTCACATCTCTTTCTTCCACACTGCTTTTCAAACACTACCTTAAAGAATACCTTAACACACACTGGCTATGTCCCTGCTGTAACCCTGACTAATATCTCAATCCCCATCTTACTCTCCCTAGACTTTTCTGCTCTGTTGTTCTATTACATTTACCTGGGTTAACCAGTAACCTAACCTCTAACTAGTATTTAACAAGATTTCCTTCTTAGCACTCTATAAGAGTATTCTTACTCTAAATATGCTATCCTCCACTGTACTAGATATAAATTATTTATTTATTTATTTTACATTTGTTGACCAGGCTAGTCCAACTAGATACATGTCCATTTTCAGTGGAGGCCCGGGGAGAAAAGCTCCACATTCCAAAAAAAAGATCACGATAACATAAGTACATTACTAAGATTTAACAAATTTAACTAGTAAATACATTTTAGCTAAGAGAATACTAGTAAATACATTTTAGCTTAAGAGTAAGGAAAAAGTATTCTAAGCTAACAAATCATGTATGGATATACATACAACCAAAAACAGTAGTTAAGTAACATTGAGCACTATTTGAATTTTCAGATGGTTTTATAGACAAAGATGTCAATATAAAAGGAATTACTAGTTTTGTGTGAGTGAGAAGAATAGGGTCAAGAGACAGTGGAGGAAGTTAGTCTGGGTTTGCACAGAGGCATAGCCAGTGTGATTTAAGGTATGGTTTGAGCTTGGATTTAAATAGGGTAGTAGAAGGTAAGGAGGTAAGATCAGTAGGGAGGGAGTTCCAGGTTTTACCCACTGTGTTAGAGAATAAAGAATCTCCAGCCAGGTTGTTGGTTTTACATATCTTTACCATTATTTTGTTTGAAGAGCGCAGGGTTTTCAGGTTACTGTAGGGGGTGATTAGTTTGGTTAGTACTGGAGTAGATGTAGGATGGAACAGTATCTTATAGGCAATAGTTAGCTGGTTAGATAGGATAAGATTTGGCAATTCTAACCACCCTAGTTGATTAAGATTGTTACAATGATGGGGTCTATAGGTAGAACCAGTTGCAAATCTGTCAATATTATTGTAGGAGCTAGCCAGCTTGTTCAGATTGCTTTTGCATAGTTTGGTATAGATTGGGGAAGCATATCGCAGGGTTGAGATAAGGTGGGTCCGAGCAATAGTGGTCCTTGCTAGTGGGGTAAGAAAGGGTTTGATCCTATAAAGGGAGCCTAGTTTTTTGTTTACTGTTTTTATAGTGTTGTTAATATGTGGCTCAAAGGTGAGGTGGTTGTCAATTAGTACTCCAAGTAGTTTTGTAGTAGAGTCTGGAGATATGACTGTACCATTGCCAGATGTGATTGTGAAATTTAGTGGGGGGGGATCTGCGGGTGGGAGTAAATAGTAGCATTTTTGGGTTTTTTTGGGTTCAGGATGAGACAACGTTGAAGGAGCCAATTCTCTACTGTGTTAAACGTGTCTTGCTTTAGGGAATGCAGTTGTGAAAGTGAGGAGGTTGAGCATATTAGTGTAGAGTCATCTGCATATTGGATACAGGTGGCTTTTGGTAGAGCAGTGTGTAGGTCGTTAGTAAAAATAGATAAGAGGAGAGGACCCAATATGGAGCCTTAAGGGACTCCAAGGGCAATTGGCAAGTGGGAAGACAAGTTGTTTTCCCATAGTACAGCCTGTTGCCTATTATTTAGATAGGATTGAAACCATTGAATAGCAAGTGGATCCAGTGAGAAGTTGCCAAGTATATTTATGAGTAGCTGGTGGTTGACCATGTCAAAGGCTTTTGACAGATCAATGAAGAGGGCTGAGGAAAGAGTGTTACTATTATGGTTTTTATTAATGACATCTGTGAAGGAAAGAAGAGCAGAAGAGGTGCTGTGAAATGGTCTAAATCCATGTTGGCAGGTAGCTAATAGGTTGTTTGCTAGGGGGTGGTTTAACAGTTGCTTATGAATGCACTTCTCCATGATTTTAGCCAGAGGGGATAATATGGCTATAGGCCTATAGTTAGAAAAGTCTTTGGAATTACCACCTTTATGCAGGGGGATAACATGTGAGATTTTCCTAATAGTTGGAATAGTTCCTTCAGAAATAGTTCTGTTAATGAGGATGGATATGGGGTAGGCTATAGCGTTGGCTGCTTTTTGCAGGTATTCTCCAGGTAATAGATCAGCAGAGAGGGTGGTGGGTTTAAGTTTTTTGATTAGGGTGCAGACAAAGGATGTAGGAACGGGTTGGAATTGAAATAATGGGGGGCTATTGGGGATAATATTAGAAGGAGATGCACTATTAGTGGATACTGATTGGCCAAAGATTGAATGGTGTCTGTGAAGAAAGTGTTAAAAGAATTGAAAATTTGGTTGGGGCTAAGGAGATTGGAGCCTGAGGGGGTGGGTGTGATTGAGTGACCAGGGTGCAGGAGTTTGTTTATACCTGACCAGAATTTTTGAGGTTTGTTTTGGCTGGTCTGTTGGAGTTGGCAGTAATAGTTTCTTTTATCTGACAATATGGCTTTTTTGGTTTCATTTCTTAGTTGTCTAAATATTAGTTGATCTGCCAGGTTTTTGGTTGTACGCCAGGTAGCCCATTGTTTGTTTCTATGGAGGATTTCTTGTTTGGTAATTTTGGTGAGCCAAGGAGCTGATTTAGACCTAGTTCTTACTATTCGTGTTGGGGCATGGTAGTCTAGAATGGTTAAAAATTTAGAGTTAAAGTATTTAACAGCATTGTCTAATGGGAGGTGTTTCAGGGGTGACCAGTCGCAAGCTACAAGTTCATTTTAAAAGGTGTCAGTGTTAAAATTTTTATTACATCTTATTTTCTTATATATGGTTGGGTTTGGCATATCAGTCTTATATGTGATTAAGAAGATGAGTGAGTGGTCACTTATATCTTCTGGAAGGGTCCCTACTTTATAAGATTGGTTTTGAATGTTTGTAAGAATCCAATCTAGGATGCTGTTGTTATTATTATGTTTATTGGTTCTAGTGGGGAGTGTAATGTTTTGTATAAAACCATGTAGGTTGATGTGTGAAGAGGGCTGTTCAGATGTGCAAGACATCCAGTTTATATTAAAGTCACCAAGTATTATGGTTTCTTGTGGGTAGGTGGTGGAGAGCCAACTTAGGATAGCTTCTAAGGTAGTGATATTGTTGCCTGGGGGAAGGTAAATACAGATTATATAGATGGATTTACATTTGTTGAGTTGAAATTTAGAGATAAGAATTTCAGCGTTGCTAGTTAGGGGAGGTTTAGAATCAATGGAAGTGATTTGTAATTCAGATTTATATAGGATAGCTACCCCTCCTCCTTTGTTAGAGTTACGGTCCAGTCTCAGGATGCTATAAGCCAGGGGGAATAACTGTAGTATCCTGTATGGTTGGTTTGAGCCATGTTTCAGAAAGACAGATGATGTCAAATGAATGTACATCTATGAGTGCATGTAGGTGAGCAACTTTATTGTTTATGCTACGAATATTGAGATGGGCTATAAGGAGAGAGTTGGAGGGTCTGTTGACCAGGTCAGAATTAGTAGCATTTGGTGTGCTAGGCTTGATGGAAGTGGAAGAATTTGGGCCAGGGTTTGGGTGTATATCACCATCAATTAGGGAGTGGACTTGTATTGCAAGAGATAGTGTTAGTCTTAGTTAGTTAGATAGTTAGAATCTCTGTACATCTGTAAACAAGGCAAAAAAAAAAAAAAACAACTTTATATTCTGTTTGTTATTTGCATGTAATATATGATATGTCACTGCCTATGCTTGGAGCTTTTCTCCCCGGGCCTCTACTGAAAATGGACATATATCCAGTTAGACTAGCCCAGCCAGAAAATGTAAAATAAATAAATAAAACAAATAAACATAGGGGAGACAATGCGAGTCAGCTATTGCTCCTAGGTCATAGTCATTCGCATACTTCAATAGGCAGATGCCTTCTGTTTGTCTGTGAGGTATGGACTACAGTGAGGGGGAATAAAATTCATTAACCCTGACATACTGTAGCTGCCACAGGTGTGATGATCATGTATTATTCAGACACCTTATGTAGTGTTGGTTCTGCCAGCAGTCCTGTTGCAAAACACTCCTGTGACATAGGAATGTACATCTAGTATACTGGGTGTAGGTGGTACACAGTATGGGTGATGATGTCCTATGACCTGGCAAGGTTATGATATGCAGTGTGACATCAACCATACTGTCATCTACATCTGTACTGCTGACATCACTTAAGTGATCAAGGTTCATGGCCTTCCAGACCAGACTCAGCAGGGTAGTAGTAAAGTACTTCCCATTATCAGTGGTGTCTCCCTCTTTGTGGGTTGTGATACCTGTTGGTATGCACCATTCAGTGTGTACTCAACCTGACATGGAGCTACGTTTTACATGATGTGTACGTGGAGAGTATCTTGTTTTGCCATATGTGTATGATACAATCTGTGATGTGGGCAGGTCCCATGCAGACTGAGTGCAGCTTGTACCTGCATAGTTGTGGGTACAGGGGCCCTGTGGTGTACATGGATATATGCTTGTGTACCTGTTGGGGGGAGGGGGCCATTTGTTTATATTATCCAAGACCCTATCTGGATTGCTTATTCATGCTAAGCACTTGTTCAGGACTTGAAAACACTACGTAAGCTAATAATTACTATAGTACTCAGTCTTCCTCATTACCTACAGGTAAGGGTGAACAGGTTTTGTACATACTTTTCTCACTTGCGTAGAGTAATGTAGGTCTTGTACTCACTTTCCTCAGTTATCTAGGTGAATGCAGTTCTATATTCAGGCATGTCCAAGAGTCAACTGCCAGTGTTCTCACCTGTCTATCTGATGAATCTGGACATCTTGAGGCAATGTACACATTGCTTCATGTACACAGACAAGCCTCTCCGCCTACCACCCAGCACTACAACCTGTGAGAGATGCACTCATCTAGCCAAACTGGAGGAAAAGGTCTCTCCAACCAAGCCTGACCCTGACTGCCATGTGGAGAAGGTACACAGTCGCACAACACACCACTCATCACATATGTCTCTCTGAATCTACCCCTCCATTAACTGGGAAAACTACTCGTGTACCAACACATTAGCTCAATGGTTTTTGGAATTCATAAACACCAATGCCCTGACTCAACATATCCACACATCCACCAGGGGCAACAATATCCTAAACCTATTCATTACCAACATGAGTGACTGGTGCTCCACACATGAAGCCAACCCCTCGTTGGTCCAATCAGACCATGTGCTGAACACCGTTGATATCCACATCCCACACCTACCCCCCATTAAGGGAACCACAGTATAATATGTCTACAAGGCCAACTACATGCTTCTTAAGACAGACGTGGTGAACATCATGACACCCATGCAGATGGGCAGTACTGTTACAACTGCTGAATCCTACACAAATGCATTCTATAAGCACTTACAGGAGTGCATGGCTTGTGCTATCCCAAACAGAACCAGGACACTATACTCCTAATTAACTAAACCAATCTGGTGGTCCCCTGCCATAAAAATATTGTACTACAGGAGGAAGACATTGTTGCAAATGAGAGCACAATACCATGCATGGAGGAGGTCCCTGGCCAGCCTCAGTAAGAAGGTGAGATCCCTTATAAGATCCTCCAAAGCTAGCTATGAAAACTATAACACAACTAATACCAACAACAACCACAAAGCATGCTATAGCTATGTTACATATCTCGATGTCAACAACCAGATCTGCTCTGAGTTACAGCACAAAGGCATGAACATTACAGAAACAATTGATATTGACAACATCCTGGCAGATCCCTCTCAAAGCTGCACACTTTAAAGGCAATATCACAGCATCCATGGGACCAGACAACATCCCAGGCTGTGTTTTACATGAACTTCAGATCGTACTGTCTCCACACCAACGCACCATGTTCAATAATAGCCTCACATCGGGCATAGTGCCCCCTGAATGGAGCACAGCAACAGTTATCCCACTCCACAAAGGTGGCACCACAATGGACCATGGGACCTATTTCCCTATAGGCCTGACTAGCCTGGTCTGCAAGGCTATGGTGCACATCATGGATCAATGCCTGTTTGGCATTGTTAAGGCCGGACCATGCCTCCTAAACCTGGTAGACTTCTTAGAGACAGTTAACAGCCTACCTAGATCTCTCATAGGCTTTCAACACCATTCCTCCTTCTGGTATTATCAACATACCCATCCGCCTGAACATTAACCCCTATGTCATGTGATGGTTTGCAAAGTGGCTCACGGACAGAACCCACACAGTGTGAGTTGCACACCCTAGGTCCAACTGTATACCAGTTACAACTGGCGTCCCTCAGGGCTCAATCCTAGGACCCCTCATGTTCGGTATATACATCTCTGACATACAGACAAGCACAGGAGGGCTTTGGCTGAAAAGGTTTGCAGACAACTGCAAACTAGGGGACATAATTGTTTTCCCAGCTGTTACAGACACCCTCTGGAAGGGTCGCACTGAGACGGATACCTGGCGTTAATATCATGGCGTCAAGCTGAATGCCTAAAAGTACATAGTCATCCCCTTTGGATATAACTAATTACCCGCAGACTACCACATAGGTGCTAGTCCCCTACATACAGAAAAGGTAATATGGGATCCGTGAACCCCAGTAGATAGCAATCTCTCCTTTGATACCCATAATGACAAGGTGGTTAGAATATCCTTCTGCATGCCTCCCCCCACAATCTCTAATGGGTTCGCATCCAGATCAGAGGGGCCATTGTGACTCTACACATGTCATATTAGACCCATTAAAGGATACAACACTCCATTTGGGATATACCTTACAAGACAACTGCAACAGCTTGGAAGACCACACCAGTACCACACCAAGAGTATTACTGACCTCAAACAGTTGACCTATGCAGCCCAACCTACGAAACTCCAGCTGTACTCAGTTGCATACCACATACTCACAGGTGATCTCTACTTGACAAACAAGGCCCGTGTCCAACCCTGTATTGCTGGATATGCTCCATCTAAACAGAAGCCCCTGAGAGCCACATGCTCTACGGATATACACCTAACCACAATGATGAGTAGAATGTGCTGGATGAATAGATTCCTGACCTGGACGCTCCCTATGCTTTGGAACATGATTCCAATGTACATCAGGCAGGGCCACTCATGAGCACTCTTCAAGGGAAACCTTGACATGTGGATGGGAGACAGACATGTACCCTGGGGATCACTGCAGTGGCTCTGCTGGACAGAGGCACAGGGAACTATTGGCTCTGCCATTCAGAGGCACAGAAAACCAACCTATGGGGGGTGGCAAAAGCCAACACACGCTAGCTAGGCTTACAGATACCCTTGTTAAGACAGCCTAGTGCCTACCTTTGCACATATTACATGTCTTATGTGCATGAATAGTTAAATAGCTCTTCAATTTTACTTTGCTATCATGCTGATAAACTGTTGGCTCACTAAAAGACATATGTATCCTGTTATTGTGTATTGTAAATGCCAATTGACATAACTAATGTTTGCCTAACATTACAGTAATGCTATGTAGCTTGTAATACATATCTGCCTACAATACTGTAAATTACACAGTTATTGGCACAATATCCCACAATGCAAATCATACTTGCACAGTGGCCCAACCTTCCACATGTTATTCTCTGTAATACACCCATACATATGGCTACAGTTACAATATATCAACATATACTATCCCCTGTTATAGCACATACTTGTTGGACCAGCCCTGCCACTGACATCGGCTGGTGAGGAGTATTTCTGTTCAAAGCCCTTATATAGCATCCCTTGTGGTGTATGCGGTGTTTGCATTGTGACCTACAGCAGTACACACAAATACTACAAGCATTACTATGCTCAACAATACATCACTACAAGATAACTGTTTCCACTATATGGATTGCGTGCACTTTAAATACTACATAATAGTACTACATACACAGACATACTGACTATTCTACATACCTTATTAGTAACATGAGGTGTCATTAACTGTTGATTCAATCCTTTTCGGTTTGTATTTCAATGTTCTTTGTAACATTCCGATGGTATATACGGATGGTTTGAATGTGTGATAACACATCCTTTTCTAGTTACATATCGGTAACATGTGGTATCCTGTCCACTAATTGTTGTTCCAAAGTAGTTAATTGGATGCACATCAGCTGTGCAGCTACTCCATTAGCTGATACCATGGCAACAGTGGTGTATAAGTGAGTACTCCTTTTGGGCGTTGTCCGTTTGCCCTACTGTCGAGGGAGACAGCCTAGATGTGTTATTGTGATATATTTCAACAGCTATATGGAGACACACAGAGATATATTAGCTTCATGACTCCTGTGGACTGTGTGTAATGGCTAGACGATTAAGTTCTAAATGTGAGTACAGCTGTTAATATTTTGGAACAGTGCTACTTATGCAGGGTTTGTTTGTACCTGATACTTCTGCAGATGTTTAAGTCTGGCAAGGATGCTTGGCCAGCTCAAGGCCATATGGCTATGGATGAACTGTTATGTGTTGTACAGTGTGCTCATCAGACATCCTTGATTTGGTGTACAAGTGTAGCATACTGTGCTGTTACTCACTAATTGCTAACAAATCCCTGTGTACGCACAACCCTCTGAAATGGGATTAGTGCAAACAAACCCTATTACATCAGCAGCTGTTCCATTGTATAACAGCAGCTATTTCACATAGGGCCATGTTAGTGTGTCTCTGACAAGGTATGTTAAGGCATCTGCAGATGTTGTACAGTGTGTGAATGATTTGTGATGTTATTACAGTTTGTATTTTAATATGTTTGGGTGTGGGGGTGATGTAGGTGGGTGTGCATAGCAGTTGCAGGTGTGTAGGAACTGCTTTTATACATAATCGATATGTGCATGAGGGTTCCTTCCCTATTTGAACACCTATCCTTTTGTGGACTAATGCAATGGTAATTGCAGGCTGATTCATTAAGGCACTGTTATGTGGTTCCTGTATAGCATGCAGGTGATGTTAGTCCTTGAATCCCTTCGGTAATACATCTGAATGTAATAACGTGTTGCTACATAATAGCTGTGTATTTCTGTCATAGGTATTTGCAGTCATCGTAGTTGCGTTGGTGACTGACCCTCTTTGGCTAGGGTTGCCACCTTTTCATATGGCCATAGTAGGATCTTTTTGGGACACACATCTGATTTTACAGGCCGACACAAACCCACGGTCAGTACAAGGGATAGAACTTTCCTTTTTTGCCTAATTATAAGCTTATTCTTGTAGCAGTTTAGTTGCTTATCCTGTTTCCTGTAACATGTAGGTATTTTAAATACAGAAATAACTATTGTATGCAACTATTACAGTACATATGGGACATAATTATGTCCTACAATCCCAGAACATTTGCCACGTTTAATATATTTGGTCAGGACACAACCGCCCAAAGAGGGAGTGTCCCTCGCAAAGTGGGACAGGTGGTAACACTATCATTGGCTTATGTCCATAGCACATATTTGTAATAGTGTATAGACATATACTCTCCATATCCTTTGTTCATAAAGGTTTGTAGTGGTGGAATGTATGATTGCTAATGGTCTATGTTATACACATATATGAACACTTCAACTGCTGTATACGGGAGACCTATGGAATCCTGAAACCACAGTGTTCCGACGCACACAGTACCAGGACCACACTCCCATATTACCGACATCAACAGTAACTCACGAAGGTAACACGAACATGGAACACACACACATGCACACACAGACACACTGTAACCCAACACATCCAAACAAACCATCCTACACTACGTATGAGCAGGGGGCCAAGCCCCCCTACACCCCCCATGTAGGTGTCTGCGCCCCCCACACCACCCCCTACTTTAATATTCTACATCCTAGGTCACGCAAACAGATGCACAAAGCTAGCCCACAACCACACATTACAGTCCCCCAAGAACACACACCACACACAGAACACACACTTACACACACTTCAACCCTAAGAAACACACGTACACACAGTAACCTACCCAAACCGCAACACCAGAAGCACTGACTAACTGTCCATTAATATCGTGAGATTACACCTCGTGCATCTGGTGTTTTGGTACTGTGTTCTTTCGGACCTTAAGCCTCTGGATTACGCGCGTCGGTATGTAAAGCAGTCGGTATGTGGTAGGTATCCCATTTATATGTACCTCCATGGTTATGTAGATGTTGTTAACCTATCTATATATCTACATATATATGTATATCCCCATATATCCACATATCTCTCTCTCTCTCCCTCTCTCTCTATATATATATACGATGATGTATATAGATATATATACCCATATATATATATATATATATATATATATATATATATATATATATATATACCTTTCATTGGGTACATGCCGGTTTGTCCTATTTCAACACATTCCTACCTTTTGTGTTTTATCCTTTCAGTATACACGACTGCCATTGGTACATCTCAGGTAGCTTAGTGGTATGTTATTGTGATGAATGTGTACATGGTTGTGTGTTCTAATCCTGGCAGTGATATCTTACCTCTCAGAGCAGGCACTGGTAGTGCAAGGGTGATTAACACACATTTCAGCGGTTGTGTGTTCCACATGTTTATTATTTTGTGAACTACCTATATATGCAAGCTGTGTTTAAGGTATACTATGTAACATGTACACATGTGTGAAGATTCCTGTCAGGGATACTCCCCATTATTTGGAACTACATCCCTGATTACATTATACAAAACCCCTCACTGACACTCCGGGGAATCCTTGCAGAGTGGGTGGTGAACAGTAGCTACACCCCAGGGATCCCGCAAGTGGCTCTGCTCCACAGAGGGACAGTTAGTTGATCGATGGGGTGGTGACAGCAGACATGTTTTGCCTATGCTTATGAGTGGCCTCGGCAGTTGGGCATGTACCTACCTATGTATCTATGAACCTGCACTTACAGTATGGACACATGCTGATAGCTTAATTTACTGTTCAGGTATTGACTTACCTTGTGCCAATGGTGGTTGTGTGTACAATAGTTGAGGGCTACCTATGTAGGATGCACACAGTAGACCACCTATACATCTCAATTTACAGGTGGTTGTGTGTATGTGCCATCCATGTTTGCTGTGTGTGCAGGTGGAGAAGGGTGTCAGTCCATGAGTGCCTACACTGTCAGTGTGTGTGCTATACGTTCTCTCTTTGCCAAGGCATGGGCATACTGGGCACGCCTCCATCTGCCTACTGGGGCTAGCACAGGGTGTTCGTGGTCTGAGTCCCCCTGTACCTGTGAGTCCCTTGGCAATGGTGGTGGGCTGTAAGGGCCTTCACCATTCAGTCCCTGCTGCAGCTGTTTCCGCAGGATCATATTGTGTAGCATGGCACATACTATGAAGATGTGGGCACACGTTCCTGGAGAGTACTGCAAGGCTCCACCAGATATGTCCAAGCAATGGAACCATGATTTCAGCATTCCAAACATGTGCTCTATGATGATTCTGATTTCTGAGTGTGCCTCATTATGGCGTTCTTGCGTGGCTGTGTGTGCATTTCTGATGGGAGTCATCATCCATGGTTCCAGTGCATAGCCAGCATCCCCCACCAGGTGGCCATATGGGATGTCCCCCCTGGCAAATACCTGATACAGCTGTGAGGCATGCCAGATGTGGGAGTCGTGATAGCTTCCAGGGCTGCCAGCACACACATCCATGATAATGCCCTGGGCATTGCACACTACCTGGCAGTTGATGGACGGGAATCCCTTGTGGTTTATGTAGCACCTACCCTGCTCAACAGGTGGTGACTTGATGTGTATGTGCGTGCAGTCTGTTACACCCAGTACGTCCGGGTAGTCTGCCACACGGTGGAAGAGATGCATATTACTGGCCAACTCCTCCTGCATTCGGGGGAAGTATATGTGCTCAGTGGCATGTGGTAACATGGCATCCAGAAACTGGTGGAGTACCCTGGATGCTGATGCCTGTGAGATCCCCATGATATCCCCAGTTGGCCTTTGGAAGGTACCTGTGGCTAGTATTCTCAAGCTTACACATACCTTCGTGTCCACTGGGATGGGTTCCCCTCTGTTACTTCTGGCTCTGAGGCATAGCCGGCACAGCTCAACGAGTCGCTGTATGATGTCCCTGTCCACCCTGTAAAGCTCTACTATCTCCAGATCATGTAGCCCCTGGTAGGTTACCCTGGGTCTGAACACTCATCTCCTCCTCCAGTGCCTGAAATGGTTGTCAGCATCATCCTCCACACCACCATCAGTCTCCAACACATGCTGGTGAATCAAAGCTATGGCAGCCCCTAACATATACATATTAAAAGTTCCCCGTCTGTATACACCAATGGTGCAGAGTGTCTGGGAATACACAAGTGTGTGTGTGGGGCTTTTACACCTTATACTACTGTGCAATGGATGATGCTGGTGTAATTGGGTGTGTTTGTGCTATTCCAGCTGCAGGGTATCTTAATTATTGGTTTTACAGCAGGTACTGCTATTGTGGGGCCTTTGGTGTTGACTTACGCTTCTCTGACATGATTCATCTATTGCCCTTTACTTCTATTTTCTTCCCATTTACCTCCCATTGTCAGGCATGCATCCAGCTGCCGCCTTTCTTGTTTTGTGCTTCCACAACCCAGGATTGTGTTGGGAAATGTGTTATGTAGCTGATCTACTGCAAGTTTGCTTTGTTCTGCTGTGACAGTTCTCTTTTCTTTGCTGTACAGCACCTCCCCTTTCCTATTCTGCAGGTAGCTGCTAACAGCCTTGTTAGCTGTTGTCTATAGCCCACTGTGAGTTTCTAGGTGTTAATTCCTCATTTGTACTCCAATTACCATGCTGCAGCATTTCCTTATTGTCTTCCCATATCCTTCTTGTTTCAGCTGTGGTGCACGCCACACACAACCATTTACCGGGTTTTGTATGGGTTTTCGTCCATGTTCACATGAACTTTCCGTTACCTTGTATGCTCTCAGCTAAGCAAAGCTATGGCTACTTCCACACCCCTATCCTGCAGCTTTGCTTAGCAACATGCAACACGGATTAGCAATGATCCAATGTGCTTACAGCTACGGTGCCGCGCCCCTCTCTTGATGTCATGTTTACCTCCGGGCCACTCCTCGGTGTTGTAACGCTACACCGTGTGGTACATCCTTATGCTGGTGGGGTGTTTGTGATTCAGTATTACTTGACTCATTTGCATGGAATTGACTGCTAATTCCTAGTAACTGCATGGAAAACTGTCACAGACTCTTAGCAACCCTTGTGCCATGGTTGTGGTGTAGCATGCATGCCATTGACTATTATGGGGATATCATGAATTGCATTACATTACAGTTTTATGACATCTAAATATATTTTCCTTGTGATCCCGTTTGCGCACCGATGGACTGAGGTTTTACTTTGCATTGGTATGGCAATGACATTAAATGTTATTTTTTATATGTTGTGCATGTCATTTTATGCCATTGGCTATATATTTAGCCATTGGCATATATTAACATTATAATATGTAAATTTGGTCTGCTTTCATGGCTCCGATTTTATGTTTGACAAAATGTAAACCGTTTTATTTTGGGTTTACATTTCTACATGCTTATGCTACACCTGCACAACTTCATGAATCGCTATATACCTTCATTTGCATGCTACATTGCTGCGCATGGGGTAATTAGCATACATGCGCCAGAAGCTGCGCAGCTCTGGTGTATGCTGGTAGTGCACATGGAAACAGCTCTTACCTGAATCGCTGAATGGCCATATTTGGCGCTAGATTGCCGATGCTATTCCGGCTCATGACGCAAGCTTCATGAATCCCGGGGAAAGTGTTAGCATAAAGTCAATGAATAAAGACTGCTGTATTACACCAAGCAAAGACAATGCTTTAACATATACAACAAATGGGTTTTCACATCTGATTCTTCACGTTTAACCTGGTTAATGCTGAAGAAGTTTAAGTGAAAATGCTTCACCCCTCTGCTCCACCTTAATAATACCGGCTATCCCTAAACCTGTCCCTAACCCCAATGTGCATCTCAGCTTAAAAAAGCCCATCCCATAACATTACCACCACACAAGACAGTTCACTCACAGGGTTGCCACCTTTTCAAATGTCCAAAGTAGGACATTTTTGGTACAGACGTAAGATTTTGCAGGCCGAAACATACCCACTGCCAGTACAAAAGACAAAACTTCACTTTTTTGCCTAAATAAAAGCTTATTCTTGTAGCATTTTAGTTGCTTATTCCGTTTCTTATAACATTTAGGTGTTCCAGATACAGAATAACTGTTTTATACAACTTTTACAAAAAATATAGGAAATAATTTTGTCCTAAAATCTCAGGACATTTGCCATTTTTACAAATTCTTTGCAGGACACAACTGCCCAAAGAGGGACTGTCCCTCGCAAAGTGGGACAGGTGGTAACCCTATTCACTCATGCTCAAATGCACAAACACACACACACAGACACACTAAATCTATCTCCTAACCCTAGCCCTGACCTTAAACACTCACAATTGCACATACACTTATTCTATTTGCTTTGGCTAACCCCACACACCTAGTATATACATCCTATTTATCTGTTTTGATGCCACAAACATCCAACATACCAGATGTTCTACCAAACAACACTGTATTTCCAGCTGTCAAACAAAGCAGTGGTCAGCCACACACACTCAATAGTGACATATGCAGTATCAGCTGATTAGTGATCCTCTTATTTCTATTGTTAAACCTTGTTAATAACACCTTTGAAATTACATAGTTTGCCAAAAACTGTGATAAGGGCAGTGCTAACCAAGATAAATAAAACTGGATGATGCATAAATCAAAGAATCTTAAAAAGACTGAATATGTTATGAGAACATGTTAAAAGGCAAAAAATACAAAGAAAAAAACTATCACACACAATGGCAACATTGAAAATTAAAAACTTAACATGCTTTCCATTACTTTCTGCATTACAATTTTGTTTTACTAAACTTTTATGCAAGCAGTGAGTTTGCAGTAGTAGTAGTAGTGCAAAGAAAATGCCAGTTAAGTTTCAACAACTGAAGCATGGAATAAATAGCTGTCCTTCACTTATAGCAGTAAGATGACTTGGGCACAAGTTTGGTTCTTGGCAAGATCTACCTGAAAATGTTCTCTTAAGTCAATAACTTGCAGAATGAATAATATCCCGAGATTTTTCTGATCCTTCTTCTCCCAGATTCAAAGGAATCGTGCTATCAGACATGCAGCAGGTCTGAATTCTGCAACACAGTGGTGATGAATGCTAAAAATTTCTGATTGTTTTTAAATACTGTGATGGATGTATAAGCCTAATTTCTAGTGTCATGTCGGTCATCTCAGTGACAGGTGTGGTAATGCTAGGTGATAAAGAAAGTATTATTGTATGTAGATATGTTCTTTAATGAAAAACTCATGCAAATGAACTCCTGGTACAGTATGACCTGACCTTTGATAGGTACCTACCTATGGCATTGTGTAGCATCATATTATGTGGTATAGGTGCTCCTTACTGCACTGTGTTTATTACACCTAAAACTACATTCCCCATTTGTATGAGAATGAACTCATATTCAGGCATGAGCATTGCCCATTGGATATTTGTGATAAACAGTCTAAGAATCTGAATTTATTTCTCTACTTTGTATTGGAAAACTTTATTTTATGTCAATAAACACCCTGCCAGCTATAATGTATACATTACATCTTTTACAAAGAATTTATCTTTCACACAGCATCAGACAGCATTATAAACTAGTTCATATACACTTTTCCTCATTTTACTGGCTATGAACAGGAAAGCATATGTTTGATTGTTACTATTGCTCAAACGCAATACTCCTGGGATTTCAAGCATACATAACTTTCACCACACCCTTTTCCAGATATAATTGTTGTTTTGTGTGAGAAATAATCTTAAAAACTATAGCCATTATGCCCTTGTTAACACAATTTAAACCACAAGGGAAAAGTTGAGAATTTTCAGACAATTTATTCAGAGTTTTAACAAAGTCATTTTTGGCAAGTTATATATTAAGGAGTTCTGTCCTTTCATCAAGTGAAATAAGCAAACCAAAACCACATGTGTATTTCTGCTATCAAGTACAACAGACAATACTGCTGGACTTTGCAAAAGAGGAAATGCAATGCATCCTTTGCAATGTACAATCTTCGACGCTAAAATGTGTTTCATTTACTGTAGCTACAAATGACTCACAGGTGCTGGTGTTACTTATTCATTAATTTAACAGGAAATATTTGCAAATTAATGCGGCAATAAAGAAACATTACATTTATTAGTGTAAACTGTTTTCTGGCTGTTTTTCAACAGAGAATCCATTTTCTGCTACTGGAGTGATGCTAGCAGAATTCAAATATCCCAATTAGATGTAAATATAAACTGATGGCTTTCTTCTACATTATACAGACCTTCTTCTGGATTCATATTCATATTGTTTTATAAACATGTTTTTCTACCATGCAGAAACTAGGAAACTGGATATAATAAAACAAGTCCAATCAATTTTATAATTATTATTATTAAAATGCTGATCAAATTTGAGCATGCAACCAAAGGCCTGTCATGATAATAACATTTCTAATGCCTTCCTACAGGTCTCATATGAAAGCTATACCCACTGAGGTTAAACATTCAAATGACTATGAATAGCAAAATTAAGGTTCACTAACCAGAGATTTTACCTATATCCCATAGTCTCCTGTAAACTGTTACTTCACAAAAAATATTAGGCCCAAGAATTAAGATGGTGCTGTAAGTGGTTTAATGACACAGTACAGAAATGACCCAGGAAACCCATGCCATGTATTCAGTCTTCTTGGAAACACTCACCATCCAATCCAATACCACATTCATGGATGACTTTAGTTATCCCACTATTAACCGGGAATCATATATGACACCAAACATGTAGGCACAGAGATTCCTGAATTTTGTGAACACAATCTCCCTGGACTAGGGGCACAAACATACTGGATATGGTCATCACTAATATGGGAGAGTGCTGCACACCCCCTAGTGTAATGTCATCTCTGGTAAAGTCAGACCACAAAATGGTCTGCTTTGCAGTAAAAATAAAACCCAGAACACCAGCTAACCATAGATTGTTCAGGAACTTCTCTAAGGCTAACTTCCTACTGTTAAGTGATAACCTGGCAAAATGTCAAGCACCCATAAACCCCGAGAACACTGCTGTACAGAAACTGTAACAAGCATGTTAATAGCTGCATATAGGTAGCTGTTCTCACCAGGAAGAAATAGAGAAGTAACTCAAAAAACAAGCCACCCTGGTGGAATCACAACATAAATAAGCTGTATAAAAAGGAAAAAAATCATGGCAAAAATTAGGAGGTGTAGCACCCACATCAAACTAAACAAACAACTCAGAGGACAAATAGAGTCTATCAAAGCCAAATTTGAGATAAATTTGGACTTCTAGTCCAAGGACAACCACATGGAATTCTTTAGCTATATCTGCAACTTCAAAGGCAATACACAATTGTGTGCAGAACTCATTGTTAATGGAACCACCTGTACTGAGCCAGAAGATAAAGCAAACCTACTAGCAGACAAATTCAGCTTTAACTTTACCTCACTCTCTCCCTCAATTTCCCCTCAGGAAATACCATCAAATATAACTCCCCCTACTATCACTAGGTAACAGGTCCTCAGTGCTCTCTCTAAGGCCAAGAACAGTGCATCAATAGGCCCAGGCAGTATCCCAGAATGCCTTCTAACTAGCATAAAACATGACCTATCTGGCCCTCGGGAATTGCTATTTAACTTTAGCCTCCAAAAAGACATCATGCCTCATGAAATGGAAGACAGCAACAGTCATCCCTATGCACAAAGGTGGGCCATCTACAGTGCCTGGAAACTACAGACCCACAAATGTCATTAGTCTCATATGCAAAGCCGCAGAACAAATGATCTATAGTGACATAGTAGATCTCTAAACACTGAACCCAAGATCAGAGATCACTAATGCAAGATTCACAGATATTTAACCCAATTATCCCCCACTTTAATATCCTAGCCAAAGACAATATCGGCATCTCCCCAACAGAACACACCAAACTACTTGGTGTTGAGACTGATAACAATCTCAGATCTGACACTCACATTTCTCTTACCATAAAAAAGGTTCACATAAAACTAGGTGCATTGTACAGAAACAAACAATTCCTCACCAAGACAGCCATAATTTCTGCTGCCAATTCCCACCTGATCTCCACTTTACTCCTCTCCTATACTTACCTACCTTAGACAAACATAACTAAACAAGCTCAAGGCTTGCTACAATAAAATTGCTAAGTTTGCCACTAGTGCATCTTATCGCAGCCACCACTGTATCTCACTTAGAGAACTTGATTGGCTTGAACTCCCTCAACTTCTTCACCTGAATCAACTCTCCCTTGCCCACAAGTTAGTAAACCATCCTCTTAAAGTCCCATCCCTTCAAAACTTTCTCCAGCCCTACTGATCCACTAGACCACTACGCTCCAGCAGCAAAAATCTACTTCTAGTGACCATACCCAAGAACTCAGCAAGAGAAGCACTATTCTCCTGCATCATATCCAGATTATGGAAAAATCCCCCCCATAACCACTACCTTCTTGCAATCACTTCAAGACTGCACTAAAATCTCACTTAAAAAGTCTCTGGTTATGCTCATGCACCAATCCTGACTAGTAACCCTCCTTTTACCTCCCCTTCCTCTCCCCTCCCCTAGCCACCCTGCCTCACACCATCTGATCATTGCATTCCTTCCTATGCAGGTTCTGGCTCACCCTTTACCCTCCCCTTACCTCCTCACTCAATCTCTCAGACCTGTTATAACATGCTTAACTACCTCACTTCATCTCAACTCCAAATACATATCCAATTGACTTGCAGCTAGCTTCCTCTCATTACCACGTATACTACTAGCGTCCTCTCACTACCACGTATACTACTAGCTTCCTCTCACTACCACGTATACTACTCAGTCAGTCTCCTCTATCTTCCCCTTCCATCCCATTAGCCCTTCTAGCTTGTTCCACCTTCATGTGGAGCTTCTGCTTTATATCTGCTTGAGTTTAGTGCAATATTTGTATATACGATTTAGGTATATGAGATTAGAACAGTATCTGACTGTGTTTAGTACTATCTGTATATACATCCTACCTTTATTCCTAGCCTTTAGCTAGATATTGGTATATCTATTCATTACTATGTTTTATATTGTATGTATAGCTAATGTTTGCTGCAGTATATATTATTTGCTATTGTATGCACATTCAATTGTTCTTCATGTACTCTGCTGCTCATTTATTGTTCTGTGGAGCCTTTCTCCCTGGGCCTCCACTGAAAAAGGACCTGTGTCCAGTTGGAATTTCCCAGTAAACAAATGTAAGTAAATAAATAATAATTAAATAATTTACATACTATGGAAAATTAAGTGTTTCACATTGAAGCTAGGCACAAGATGTAATGGCAAGACATGACATGACCACCACAGAAATTTTTTGTTTCATACTTGCAACTTACCCAAGAATAATACCAAAATGTAAACCTCTCAACTGTCCCTGTTTTGGAGGAATGCTCCTTCTTTCAGGCCTTATATACTCCTGGACATGATGTAAATATTTTTGGAGACATGTCACTATTTCCAGGCTTAATTTACCCCTTCTCACAATTTTCTGAATCTCCCGTCATCACACATGATTTTAGAAGCTGTCTAGTACCCAGAAAATCACACTGCATGACCAGCATATTAGTGACAACAATAATTTAAAGAAAAAGGACTGACGTTTTACATCATCCTTTTGAAGAGACGCAAATAAATCTTGCATGGTAGAATTCTACAATATAATTTATTAAAGACATGCTGTAGGTGGATTGGACCCTCTAAATTGGCCCTCGGTGTGAGTATGCGCACGCGTGTGTGTGTGTGTGTGTGTGTGTGTGTGTGTGTGTGTGTGTGTGTGTGTGTGTGTGTGTGTGTGTGTGTGTGCCTTCTGTGGAAGGTTGGGAAAGATCTACCTGATCTGGCTGGCATCTCGACACCGTAAAACTGCACTGCCACTCATGAGCAGGCAGGTGATCTGCTGTGGTGATGCCTAATTGGGAAAAAGCCAAAAGAAGAAGAAGAAAGTCTACAGATATTACATTATCTCTTTGCTAATGAGCTTATATTTTACCATTTTTTGACTGGAGAGAAATCCCTTTACAGGACTTCAAAAATGTTACTGTATATAAATGGTGGATTCAAAAGACGAAACTAGCAGTAATGGCTGTTATCACCAGAATTATTTGTAATGGTCATTGGAGCTGTAGGTGCATCATATATAGCCTGGTTCCATTTCCCAATTTGATGCTCCTCACTTAAGGAGCAAGCCAGGTCCATTCTTCCTGATATGTGCCCCTCAACTCTACATTAAGGAGCAAAAATGGTCCTCACCTAAGCCAGATCCACTTCAACAACCCTGAACTATAAATTGAGGAGTAAAAAAGGTCCTCTACATCAACACTTAAAACATAATATAACCAAAAAAAAAAACACTTTCTACTTTTAAACATTTATACCAGACATGAAAGACTGAAGTGTTTCAGTCCAGACTGCAAAAGAAGGTTGGGCTTTCATTTCTGTGCTGGCATTCATAAATACCGGTGTGGAAATTAATTCCATTACTGCAGTACCATGTGATCAGCATCCTTTTACCACATCACCTAACACCTTGTACCCACTGTGGCTAACCCATTTGCCCCACCCTAGCTAGGGCGCTGGATGTAGAGACTAAGCGAATGTTGGACAAAGCAGAGTAGTGGTAGGAAAATAAACGATATTTATCGAATTGCAGATGATTGCATGAGGCTTCTTGAGCATGTTACTGTGCAGCTTCAAGGGATTTTGGAGACGTTCAGTAATTCTGGTAGCACAGCAGGGTTTCTATACTACCCTCAAAGTCTGTGATGATTAGAATCAGAAATAAAGAGACAAAGGTATTGTCTGCATTCCCTGAAAAGATGGAGGAAAAGTACTTGGGTCTTAAGGTGTATAAACTGATACCTAAGGTTAATGACAAAAACTGTGCAGATCTGAAGGCAAAGATCGGGAAACATGTCAGATGCATGGATGAGCAGATTTGTTATGCTTGGGGCAGAAACAGAAATAGTTCACACACTGATTCTTTTGCATGTACTTTACTTTGGACAACATATAAAAATCAAAACTAAATAAGATTAAAGGAGATATGTAACTAGTTTCTGACAACATTATGTGGAGCAGCAAAAGAGGATAGATTGCAAAAGATAAGCTTAAGACTCACAGAAAAGCTGGTGAATGGGGCATGCCAGATTTTAGGTGACATGTAACTACTGTAAATAATGCTGAAAGGATAAGAGACTTTGAAAATGAAACTTTGGCATGGGTTGCCTGGGAAGGAGCTGGAAGGCTGGAAGTACAAGGAGAATGAGCAAGGTAGACGATGCTACCAGACAGGTGATTAATAGGCTGCTGGGATGTCAACTGCAGTTTACAGATAAATGAGGGATCTGTGGTGGATCTGCACTGAGGGCTTGAATAGAAAGCTGGTAATCTGAGTAGGGAAGTTTATTAGAAAGTTGAGGGCTGTAACGGATGAAAGGCTAAATAAATGGCTAGCTTTTTTGTTTCTCAAAGGAAAGTATAATTTATAGGAAGGAGATTGGCTGTTATATATGGGGAATTTTAACGCAATAACCAGAGGAGTCAGAACACACGAACAAGGAGTAGTGTAACAATACTGGAGGAAAACTAATAAATTATTAGTTAGATTTAGCTTTATGAAAAAATGAAGCCAGATAAAAAAAAGAGAAGCAATGAAATAATGTATTGATAGTTGGAGCAGTCTGTATCTGAGCGAGCCTTTAGTAAGCTGAGGGTCAGTTGTGTAGCAGGATATGATAAGGGAAGAAGAATGGTTTTGAAAAGGAACATTAGAAATGATGAAAATGTTAAAAGACAATGGCCCTACTGGGGATCAGCATAACAGGATGGTGCACAGCTGGTACAAAACCCATGTAAGGATACATAGAGAAGGATGGTACCATTCACAGAGTGTGGGGGGTGTGGGAAGGAAATGCTGAGCAGATGAATATGTTTTGTACATGGCGAGAGGTTATACCATTACTGAAGCAAATGAATTCTTGGTAAATTATTGGGGAAAACAATACCAGCTCAGTGTTAATTATGCTTTTTGAGGGCAGATGTGCTGGAGATGAAGTACTAGAACTTCAACAGCTCATTGAGAATTGAGGAGGATGGTAGTTAAGCCTTGAAAAGGGGGGGTCTGGAAGTCAATACAGAAGGAGGAGCAGGAATTTGAGTGCAGAAAGTATGGAGTGGGTATGCAGAGTGGCTGACAAGGAGATGTAAGGAGGTGTTCAGCAACAGGCAAGATAGATCAAGCAGAGGCAAAAGTGTGTGATTCAATTAGTAAATTTGTACTGGTTGTAGCGGTTATTCTGCTCATAGTAGTTGTAGTGGAGTGCTGTTTGTAGTGGTTGTACTAGTAGTGGATGTAGAGATTATAGTGGTTGTACTGGTTGTAGTAGCTGTAGTGGAGTAGTGATTGTACTGGTTGTACTGGCTGTACTTGTAGTGGTAGCAGTGACTGATGTGGATGTGTTAGTTGTACTGTTTTAGTGGATGCACTGATTATACTGGTCATAGTGGTTGTAGTGCAGTAGTGGTTGGGTTGTAGTGGATGCAGTGGTTGTAGTGGTTGTACTGGCCATAGCGGTTGTAGTGGAATAGTGATTGTATTGATTGTACTTGTAGTGGTGGTAGTAGTGACTGTAGTGGTTGTACTGGTTTTATTGGATATAGTGGTTTTAGTGGCTATAGTGGTTTTACTGGTTGTATTGGAGTAGGAGTGGTAGCACCAAGTACAGGTAGAGGGATTACCAGAGATAACATATACTATGCCCTAATTGGGGTAACCTTCTTTAATCCATGAGTACTCAGAATTCTCTATATGGGAATTCATATAGTGTGATGTGTGTAAGACAGGGAATTCTGAACAAGGAATTATTATACAATTTAGATTATAAGGAGGTTGCTGTCTTTATGCATCAAGTGTGAATTAGTAGAAATGCAAAGAAATTTTGTTCTACTGAAATAAGATGTAAACATTTGGTACATATGTTATATGTATCATGGCAAATGTGTTGTATAATGTGGTAGGCAATTGTGGGGTGACCATACATATGCAAAAATATTTATGTCAAATTATATTATTTAAAAGTACTATTATATATGCAATAATAAAAATTATAACGTTAAAAATAGTTTTATTTAACATTCAAAAATCAATGGTACTATATATTAGCAAGAGATATAATGTCTACCCTTATGTCATTAATGATTTCCTTGTAGAATTGTAGAACTTCTGAATACAACTAAGGATCTTGGGATTATTATTAACAACAATTTCAGTTCTAAACATCATGTGCTGTATGTGTAAAATAACACATACTGACTATACTATGAATTTAATAATGAGAACAATTTCTACTAGACTGCATACAATATATTATCTACCTTATGTAGCCTAGATATGCCCCTGTATTTTTGTTTTGCCTATATTCCGTAGTGTCAAAGATGCAGAAATCTTATAAATTTGGGGGTCTTAAATAATAGTCCCATGTGAGAAGACTAGAATCATTGTGATTATGCTTGGTATATGATATTCATAAAGGAGGGAAATTATCAGTGTTCACTTGTGTCCATGACAAAGTCTTGGCAACAACATTTAATTACTTTGTACTGAATCATGTGTTTTCATTTGAATTCATTTAGATCTGTTTACCAGAATAAAACATTTTTATTAAGGGTTGTGAAGCAGTAGAATAGATTACCTTTAAATATTCGATGTGCACCATTCTTAACTGTGTTAAGAATCTTTTAGACAATTATTTAAGTAATGATAAGTAAAAAAAAAGTTTTATCTTCCTTACAAACTCCAAAAAGACCCTCAAGCAGGGTAATAAGTTTTTATCCAGAACCAATAACATTATGACAATATGTACAAAGTGAATAACAAGCCTTAGGACATCTTACATTTCTGGGCTTTGTAGAGAAGACATAAATCTGCCTTTTTTCCTTTATTATTTGCCTGCAGTATGACAGAAACCATACTAGGTCAAAGACTAGGTGATGGTTTCGAGTCTCTTGTCTTCTACCATTAAGAGTTCATCACTCAGCTATAACAGTACATGTCTTCTGAAACTAGATTGCAACAGGCCAACTCAGTGGTGCAGGGACAAGTCACTCACATCCAGCACTGCTGACCTTTAATTTGTATAGTCTAGCTGGCAGGTATTCCTCCCAGGGAGGGCTGAGGGTAAATGAGTGTCAATTGTCAGCTCCTCTCCAAGAGGCAGGAAGAGGATTTCATGGGTCTTGCTGAAGCATCGGCTTTAGCAGAGATTATGGAATCTATAGCACTGGCTAAGGAGCTCACTTTGGGGAGTAGACATTTATTAGAAGAGCAGACTTTGGGTTTAAGTATTAGCCATTTGCCTTTTTTTGGATGTCCACCCTACAGCTGATAATAAGCTGCATCTAGCTCCTTTCCTCATCTGCAGGGTCTATCTGACCTGCCTTAGCCTCCCACAGGCTGAATTTGACTCACGGCTGGGGTCAGTAAGGAGATTAAGCATACAGGTGCAGCACTGTGTTGCTGCCAGGGAGGGGGCCCTGTCCCCCAGCAACCTGCAGCAGCCTTGCAAGTTCTGTACATGCTGCTTCTGGTAGGTGCATGTCTGCTTCTGCTCATGGACAACCTCCCAACCAAGTAGGAGACCACTTGCAGTGCAAACCCCACCAGGATCTTAACACTGCTACTGCAGCAAACCTAAGCTGACTCCCTGCACCCCAGGGTGGCTGAACCAGAATCATCCACTCCCTCTCATCCCGCCTTTTTGGTTTGAACTGGCCATTTGTCTTTTGATGTCATTGTTTGCTTCACTCTGAGATGGCTTGGAGAGACAGACTAAACAGAAAATATTAAAACCATATAATTTAACGGTACCACCACTTGCCATTCCTGTTTGACTGTCATTTCTAAGAAAGTAGAAAGTGTGGTGAGGCAAACAGATAGACACTGTAAAGGCTAGAAAACCAGGAGTGTTCCATAAACTGCTTCAGTTTTTTCCTGTGTGTGTGTGCGTGTGTGTCTGTGTGTGTGTGTGTGTGTGTGTGTGTGTGTGTGTGTGTGTGTGTGTGTGTGTGTGTGTGTGTGTGTGTGTGTGTGTGTGTGTGTGTGTGTGTGTGTGTGTGTGTGTGTGTGTTTGTGTGTGTGTGTATAAATATATATATATATATATATATATATATATATATATATATATATATACACATATATATATTTAAAATGCATAGGATATTTTTCATTAAACCATGACTGGCCATTAACATTTGAAAACGAGCATGCTGATTGGTCAGCACAACCAGAGTGCCCAATGTAAATTGAACATATACCAATGGAAAAAGGGCCAGCCGCCCGAACTTTCTTCCATTAATATATGCTATAAAAATGTTACTTTTTTCATTTAAAAAAAATAAAAACATTTACAAAATCGGAGAATTCAAATGTATGAGAAGGGCATGACAGAGGAAAACAAAAGGACAACCAGGTATGTTATAGAAAACCACAGAAATGTACCTGATTATCGTTTTAGTTTCTCTGTGCTGTCTCTCCAGTATTCAGTATCTCCAGGTTAGTTAATTTATGGGAGCCACATGTTGGAATATGGTTGTGTGTAGCCTGCTCTTATATGAAGAGTTTGATTAAAAAATTATTGCATGAAAATAGTTGTGTACAGGTACCTGATTTGGTTGTACCAGAAATATAGGGGGTTTGGATAAGTAAGGTTACTTAAGAATGTTTCACAGTCAGTCATGTTCTGTAAAATGTATCTTGGAGAAAATTTCAGAAGCATGTGTTGAAAGAAAATATAACAGAGAGGTGCTTAGATTTTATCATAGTGTCTCTGGTTTGACTGGGAATGACTTAATTACTGCTTGATGTCCTGCTGGGTAGTGAATGTTTTCAAAAATATAATGTCTGCAAAATACTGACAAGTGACTTTTCAGTTCTGACTAGCTCTACAAAGCTATGTATTAAATGCACTTACCTTATTAAATGGTATGAGGTTGTGGGAATGCAAAAGATTACTGCTGTGAAATAAGTACAGAGAAAGCAGCTTAATATGGTGAACATGAACAAAAATGGTGAAACTGAAGTCTTAGAAATAATGCTGTAGTTACCTCATTTGGGGACAGTTATGAAAGTAAACAGAATACGTTGTGCACTTAGTTATATGATACTGATAAAAAGATATATTCTAGTGAATCATAAATTGAAAATATCACTTCTGTACTGCTTAAGACATATATGTGTGTGCATGCGTGTCTGTGTCTGTGTGTGTGTGTGTGTGTGTGTGTGTGTGTGTGTGTGTGTGTGTGTGTGTGTCTATATATATATATATATATATATATATATATATATATATATATATATATATACATATATATATATATATATATATTTAAAATAAAAGACTTTACAGTGGAACCTGACATTTTAAATGGCTATTGATTATTTATTTATTTATGGCATTTGATTACTATGAAAGTTTGACTGGGTAGGTACCCATTTTCAGCTGAGGCCCGGTGAGAAAAGTGCAAACTTGTGTTCAAAATAATATAAAACGTCTACAGTTTAAATAATTATATCAAATTAGACATAATGTAAAATCACTGGTTAAGAAAACCCAAATGACAGTGGTTTAATATTTAGAGATATGTTAGCCAGTTTATAGAGAAATTAAATGTAATTTAGTATTATACAAATAGGAATTGTACTATGAAGTGAGAGGTAAAAAACAAGGTTATGGCATATTTAAAAAGAGTCAAGCTTGAGAAACTGAAGTAAGGAAGTGAGTGGAGAAGAGAGAATAAGGAGGTGTAAGGTATGAATAGGTACTTGTTCACATTTAGGGATATAGTTTATCGTGGAGATAAGCAAGAACAGAGCCAAATTTTGGCTAGAAAGTCTTTCAGAATGGTTTTAGGGGACTGGAGGGAGGAGAATGACCTGATGGACAGAGTAAGGAGTTCTAGAGTAAGGAATTCCAGGCCTTGGCAACATGGTATATGTAGCGACCATCCACAGCAGAGCTGATAGGTTTGTGGACAGAGAAGAATTTTGATCTTTGGATCATAATGACTGATTGGGAGCATAGTTGTGTAGAATGCTATTTAGTGCTGGACAAGCAGATGGATGCTGGATAATTTTATAGCTGGTAAGAACCTCTGTATATGTTAGTTGATGGGGTAGTTCTAAGCAATTTAGGCTTTATAGTTCTATACAGTGGTGGGTTCTGAAAGGGGTATCTCTACATATGTAGCTACTTTATTATATAATTGTTCATGTTTCGATATTTGTGATGCCTAGATGTTCATAAAGATGAGATTGCCATAAAGTAATGAGAGGAGGAGAAAAGTAGTGGCAAGTGTAGTTTTAGTTGTGTTGGTAAGAACGTTTTTGGCTCTGTAAAGCATCCTTAGTTTAGAGTGACTTTTTATGCAATTTTGTGTATGCAGGTTACATTTAAGATTATCATCCATTCCCATCCCTAATAGTTTGTTATACAAAGTGACTTTGATGGTTGTATTATCAAGAGAGAGGATTTTAATTTTTTTAATGAGAGAGGGATTTGGGGTGGGGATTTGGGGGGTGTTCAGCATGAGTTGTGAATTACAAAACCATATTTCAGTGGCTACATATGAGTCTGGAGTCATTTGTGTATTGAATTAAGGAGACCTCTGAGACCTCTTGTGTGGATGGTGATAAAGAGAATATTAAAGAGGAGGGGACCATGAACAGAGATTTGGGGTACAATGGTGGTGACTGGGAGGTATGCAGAGAAGGTGGAGTGCCATTTTGCTGACTGATACCTATTGGACAGGTAACCTTTGAACAAAGAAAAGTTGGCTGACATAGACCTAGTGAGGATATTTAAAGTAGAGGTTTGCTGTGGCAAACTGTGCCAAAGGCTTTAGACAAGTCTAGAAGTAAGGAGGAGGCTAGTTTAGTATTATCTCTAGTCTTATTGACAGTAACTATAAAAGTTAGAAGTGCCGTTTTAGTGCAATGGTAGGAACAGAAGTTGTGTTGAGTGGGGTGATAGGCATTCTTACTGCAGGAGATAGTTCAGTGATTATTTTTAATACATTTTTCCAAGTATTTTGGAGAAAAGGATAAGATTGATATAGGTCTAAATTCAGTAATGTCTGTTGACTTTTATCCATTGTGTAGAGGATTGTCCTATTTATAAGGACTAAGGCAGGACAGGCAATAATAATGGCTGCTATTTTAGGTACTCGTGTGGAAGGTCATCAGCTGAAGTAGAGCATAATTTGAGTTTGTTTGAGTAGTTTTATATAGCATGTGGGCACAGGTTTGGAGGTGAAAGTGGATGTGATGATATGTGGCTGTTGGCTAGGGTTAGGGTTGAATGTTGGGGAATTCTTGGTTAGGGATTCTATACTATCTATGAAATGACAGTCAAATTCTCTTGCCGTTTTGTTATTGGGAGAGGGGCTAAGAGAGAATTTTTGTCCGGGATGTAAGATTTCTTTAATGGTTGATCAGAACTTTTTAGGGTTATGTTTACTATTGTTCTGAAAGTTGTTATAGTATAGTTTTTGCCTTCATTTATTTGCCTTTTAGTTTGATCGCGGTGCTTTCTGAAGTTTTCAAGATATTGTGACATATTATATTTTTTTGTATTCTTTCCACACTTCTTCTGTATCCTTCTTTAGCATTTTACTCTTTTTGGATAGTCAACTTGCACTAAAATGGCACTTCTAACTTTTATAGTTACTGTCAATCAGACTAGAGATAATATTAAACTAAATGCAAAAAAAGTATCATCATACCATTCGGCAAAAACACGACCCCTATCGATTACCACATCAACTGCAACCCCCTAAGCACACAACCTGTGTGAAAGACCTGGGCACTCAGGTTGATAACAACCTCACATTTGACCATCATGTAGTGGCAGTGGTCAGAAAAGCCTTTTACTTGGTTCATTTCATAAGTAAAGGGATTGTATCCAAAAAAAGGAGGTTATTAACTCTATACTCCTTCCTCATTAGACCAATAATTGAGTATAATGCCTCGTTTGGGATGTACCTCTCCAAACATCTGCACCAACTGGAAAGGCCACTGAAATACCTCACAAAGAGAACCCATGGCCTCCAACACCTGTCCTATGCAGACAAGCTCAAATCAGTATCACTCTACTCAGTATTGTACAGATTGCTCAGGGGTGAATTGTGTCTTGCCTACAAGGCAATCTTGGATCCTGCCCTACTAGAGATGCTCCATATCTGTAAGTTTAACTCTTCATGCACTACCTGCTCAAAAACTTGAATCTAATATGCGACATCAACAAAACCTGCTGGAGAGACAGGTTTGTCTCCCAGAGTTTGCCCCGTCTCTGGAATAAACTTCCCATACATGTCAAACAGAGCACCTCGCTGACCCTCTGCAAGTGCAACCTTGATGAGTGTATGGGAAACCACAAATTAGTCCCAGGGGTTCCAACCATGTCCCTCATTGACAGGGGTGACAGGTGCTGACTGAGGTTTCTTTTTTGGGGATAAACTCTTGGCTAGGCTTGGAAGGGCCCCTGGGCCATTAGCCTAGTAACCTCCTATGATCCTATGATCTTTTCCTTCTAGGAGGTGAAAGGTTGTTTAGGATATTTAAAAGCATTGTATTTAATTTATTTACATCATAATCTAAGGGGAGGATTTTTAAGAAATTCTGGTTAATAGATGATACTGTAGTAATGAATATTTCTGTGTTAAACGTGGAGAGACTGTGTGTGTTGTTTTATAAACATGCTGTTTAAGTGCACATGTGATATGTCTGGTTGTAGAGAGTCAGACATAGTAGCTGTGGTAGTGAGTTTACTAGGGTCTAATACTAGGATCCAGTCTAATAAGCAATTTGATGTCTTGCTGTAATGTGTGGGACTATTAATTAGTTGTGTGAAACCATAATCATTCATACTGAATGTAAAGGAGTTAAAGATTAATGCATGTCCATCCAATTGATATTGATATCTTCTAGTAGAATTCTTTCTGTGAAATTGCTATGGATCTCCAGTGTTGGATATATTCCAGTGTAGATATATTGTCACCAGTAGGGATATAAAGGACAGTAATACATATTTCTTTATATTTGTTTATTTTCAGGAAAGTAATAAGAGGCTCTGCTGAACTGAATTTTTGTATTTGTTTGTTGTACTGGGAAAAGCAATGCCACCATCTTTCTTCTTTATATTGTCATTATGGATGATATTATAGCCAGGGGGTATCATTTTTAAGTCATGTATGCTGTATTTACACCAAGTTTGAATTACAGTGAGAACATCAGGCTTATGTTGGGTAATATAGAAATGTAGTTCAGTGATTTTATTTCTTATGCTTCTGATATTTATAGCAACAAATGTTAGATTACTAGGGTTGTGGGTTGATCATTGTGGGGTTAGAGAACTGTGTGGAAAAGGATTGTCTTGATGTTGGTTGTGATAGGTGGGGCCTGGATTAGGGCGAATGTCTCCTCCTTTATATATTATTGATTCTTGTTTTTGGAGAGTATTTTATTTAGATTTAAGTTGAAATGGAATTAATCAGTCTATATAAGGGGCAACGATGATTGTTTTCATTAAACAGGTTTGGTGCAATGTGTGAAGAATTTAGGGAAGAAGTATGGATAGGTGTCTAGGACAGAGATGGACAGATGTTAAGAGCTATTACTGAGTCATGGTAGGATAACAGATGGCTCAGTAGGAGAAGAAGAATAGAGGATAAGCTGAGGAGTAGCATGATTAAGTAAAAGGATTTGTATTTTATTGATGGCAGTGTTTCTCTAGCCCTAGTATTGGCATCTGTATTTCAGAAATCACTTTCTACTGGATATTTGCTGCATCAGTGGACAAGTACACAAGTAATTCCAAAATATAAAGGAGGAAGATCTGACTTCTCTGATAATTACCCTCCAATAAGTGTAGTGATCATTATTGATTTAGCTTTTGAATTGGTATTTTCAAAATGTATGAAACTTCAGGAGAACCAAGAAAACACTGACATATTCCAATATAGATTCTCTAGTGGTAGATCTTGAGTAACAAGCTTAATTTCTACAGATAAAATGACAGCTGAACACAGCTATATTCCAGTGGATATAAAGTGCTTTGATCTAGCAAAGTTAATCCACTCTGTGTTTCATGCTTCTGTTATTACAGCTCCCTAAACTGACTCAATGGTTAAGGATGTGGTTATATGGGAAGAAACCCACATACAGTAAGTAATGTTAAATCAGACCAATATAGCTGTCTTTTTGGAGTACCTCAGGGGTCAGTTTTGGGCCTATATTTATTCTATGTATTTATGTCCACTATGACAACTAACAATAAGTGCTAGGTGTCTAGGTTTGCAGATGATTCAAAACAATAAAATGGACAGATAACAATGATATGGAATTTAACATTTAAGAAATGAATTATTCTCACTCAGGAAAGGATAACATAGAATATCTATAATGTATTATTCATGGACTGGTTTGCACAGGTTCAAAATATAATAATCTTTGGATTCTTATAAGTAGTAATCTCAGGTTTGCAGTGTATACGGGGTCACAGGTAAAAATATTATAGAGTAATTGTGAGGCAGAGCACCTCGCTGGCCTTGTTCAAGAGAAATCTTGACCAATGGATGGGAGATCGCAGATATACCCCAGGGATTACCTCAGTGTCACTGCTCAACAGAGGCACAGCAAAATAATGGGTATAGTTCCCCATACTAAAGGGGTGGCGTAAGCCACAAAACTATGGGCTAGGCTTGTAAATGCCCTCGGGCAGATAGCCTAGTATGAACCTATGAACCTATGAACCTATAATTAAGACACTTTTAAGATGTATTTCTTCCAGAAGAAGTTCACTATTGATACCGATATAGAAAAAAACGTTGTTAGACTGCCACTTGATTATGGAAGTGTTTTGTAAAACAGCCCTGATGATATAAACGTGATGGGCAAACTATAAAGGAACTTTACTAAAATATTGCTAGTGCTCAAAGTTTTAAATATGCAGTCAGATTTAAATGTTAAATATATATTTCATCCACTATCATTTTACTCAGAGGACCTAATTTTGGTATAGCAGTGACATTAGATATCTTGTTTGAAACACATGGAATTTGATTAGGAGCAATTTCATGCTAGTGATTCTCGATTTAACAAACAAGCCAAATGGTATAAATTCTTTCAGCTGTAGGGCTGGAAAATGTTGGAATAAGTTGCCTCTGAAAACAAGACAATCAGAACGTGTTTAAAAACAGAATGAATTATTGATTTAGAGAAAATGGTCTTTTGGACCATTACCTCATGGAATATGACTAGATATATTCTCTTATGAGGTCCTTTAGTGAATCCAAACACTGAAAACTTGAAAAATCAACTGAAGTCAAGTTGGCCAATGGGAGCAGTGTTAACTGATTGGATATGTGCCCTGCTCTTCTCTCTGTCATCTCTGTCATTCGGCAAAGTACTTCTAGGTTCATAGGTTCACAGGATGATACTAGGCTATTGGCCTGGAGGCCCTTATAAGCCTAGCCAAGAATTTTGCCCATGTTCCCTCAAAGTCAGCACATGTTTCCTCTGTCCAGCAGGGAAACAAGTGGGATCCCAGGGGTATATTTTCTGTTTCCCATCCAGTCGTCCAGGTTAATCTTAAAGAGGGCTAGAGAGGTACACTGCTTGACAATGAGAGAGAGTCTATTCCACAGATGGGGGAGTCTTTGGAACACAAATCTATCCCTCCAACAAGTTCTATTAATGTCACAGACCAGGTTATGGCCTTGCATGTGGGTTGTGTGAGTGGAGTTTGTGTTACGGATATGCAGCAACTCCATCAAGGCTGGGTCTGAAATAGTCTTGTATGTCAGACACAGATCACTTCTGAGCAGTCTGTATGAGACTAAGTAGAGGGACAGGGCTTTTAGCTTATCAGTATAGGATAGGTGTTTCAGACCCTGGATTTTCCTGGTCAGGAACCTCTGTGGTCTCTCCAACTGCTGCATGTGCTTGGCAATGTACATGCCAAAGGGGGCATTGTTCTTGATAATGGGTCTGATAAGGGAGGAGTACAGAGATGTTATGATCTCTTTGTTCCTGGATGAAATACCCTTATTTATGAGGTGGGCCATGTAGAAAGCCTTCCATACAATGGAGGCAACGCGGTGGTCAAAAGTCAGGTTGTTATCAACCTGGGTGCCCAACTCCCTCAAGACTAATTGCATGCTTAGTACATTGTTATTGATGTGAAAATTAGTGGGGATGACATTTTCCTCAAAGGGGATAATGATGCATTTCTTGCCATTCAATTTGAGGCCATACTTATGGCATCAGTCATTAGTTTGGGTAAGGCCCTCTTGGAGGATGCTCACATCACTAGGGGAATTTAAGAAAGCACCCAGCTTGCAGTTATCTGCAAACTTGGTCAGCCACAGACAACTGGTTTGGGTTTGCACCTCAGAAAAGTATATCCCAAACAGTAGAGGCCCCAAGAGCAATCCTTGTGGTACAATGCTCATTACGGGTCTGCTAGTAGAAGTGGCTTCCCCTACTTTGACTATCAGTGAGCCAGTTAGCTACCCATCTGGTAACATACAGGTTGATGCCTAGCTGAAAGAGTTTATCTATTATGCCAGAGTGGGAAATAGTGTCAAAGGCTTTGGCTAGGTCAAGGTAGGTAGTGTGCACTGTCTTCCCCTCGTCCATGGCTTTGGTGACTGTTTCAAAGAAGTCGACCAAGTTTACCAAGTTATCTTACTCTGTTCAAACATAATTTGAATAAATAGATAGGAAACAAAAAAAGCACCTATGGTTTAGCACCCCTGTCCCTCACAAATAGGAGAAACAAGTAAATGCCCCAACATATCCTTGTTCTGCGTCCTTCGGGCTTAGTCATACATGAAACACAGAGACAAAACTGCCATGGGAATGTAAGGTTAGGTTCATAGGTAAGCACTAGGCTAGCTACCCATGTGGGTCATTTTAAGCCAAGCCAGTTTCCCTTTTTGTGCTCAAAATAATCTATCCCATTTGGTTAGAGATTGGCCTTATCCATCCTATGGTCAAAAGCTATATATTACCCATAGTGACACTAACTGGGATCATACCATAGATAAATTGATGAGACCAATGCATGGGATAAAACATTTAGCTAGGCTTTTAAAGCTCCTCAAAGATTGATAGTCTAGTAAGTGCCTGTGAACCTTTCCGGATATCTTATTAGGACTGTAGTTAAAGTATTCCACTCCTCTTTTCTTTTTTGGATTAAAATTTATTAATAAGGAATAGGATGAGCTTGGTATTGGACAGTCAATTTAAATATTGAGTTAGAGGTATGAGGAAAGGTTTAGTCTGCTCAGCTGTGCACCCAGTGTGTATAAATATCTTGTCTGTATATAACTATATATATATATATATATATATATATATATATATATATATATATATATATATATATATATATATATATGGGTCTACTTCATTTGCCCTAACTTCCAATTGACTGCACCCATTTGATTGACCCCATTTGACTGACACTTCATTTGACTGACAAGTATTATTGGCAGTCTCCAGAGCACTGTATGGAAAATAAATGGAATATGTCCCCTTCCCCACTGTAGTGTGACCCTGGAGTTAAAATATATAGTTGGGGGGGTGTGGGGGGGGGGCAAAGCCCTCCACTTAATTTCATATTGTATTGTTTGGTTTTGCTTTAATATTGCTTAGTAAAACAAAAGTAAGTGGTGGGCTTCATCCGCCACACTCCCCATTGTGGGGGGCTGTGTCCCCCACGCCCCCCCCTAACTATATATTCTAACTAAGGATATATAGATGCTAAAGTTTGGGACTTGTGGTTATACATATTATTTGTACATACATTTTATTGCAAGTTAAAAGTTTATTAAATAGCATTTGTTGGTTTTGGGAAAAAAATGATCAGTTTCAAAAGACTGAGCTCACAATGTGCTTGTTCTGAGACATAACCTTCCTGCATGCAGAAACAATAACAATGGGGGGAGTTTAATAAAGCCTACACATTTTTTTTCTGCAGGCATCCTGCTCCAATGTTTACGTGAACATAAACATTTTAAGATTCAGAAACAAGCTAGGAAATCAGAATAAGAAAATAAAACAAAACAGTTAATACCATGAAAAATATATGAAAAATACAGTTAATTATAAGAACAATACTTTACCATGGTATTAACTGTTTTGTTTTATTTTCTTATTCTGGTTTCCTAGCTTTTTTTTATTTTACATACATGTTTGTGCTATTTCACTAGTATGCTCGGCTTGGCTTATTTTGCTCCTTTAGGTCGTCCATCATCCTGATGAAGACTTTGAAAAGTGTAGCCTAATAATGTATTTTACCAGCAAGGGTTAGTTAATTACATTTTTAAACTATTTTCTAACTATTTTTGGTTATTTTCCGAACTTCACTATAGGAGGTTACAAGAGATTCTACTAACTAAACTCTCCTTGTGCTTTCATACACCTTTGGGCTGGCTTAGGGTTTCTGACCTATCAGATTGTAAGGTGTGATGTCTAGTTGTTGGGCCCAATCACAATAAAGGTTTTTTCATCCACTCTTGATTGGCCCACACTGACACACCCCCATGTGCTCTTATAAAAGGATATCCTCAGGATCTCTCTTTCCATTAAGAAACTACGCTTTGATGGTGTTTGTACCTCTGGTACTTTTTACTTCAATAAAGTACGAACTTCCAGAATCTCAACTTCGACTACATTGATTTTTTTGCCATCACGGTGAGCAGAGCTCCTTAGCTGAACGACATTTATGTTGTTTTTGACTGTTTTTCTGTTTTTCTGTGTGTTACATCTTTGATTTCTAGCTACCACACCAGCATTACCTCTCACCAGCTGGAACTATGACCTGTATACGAAGCCTTTATAAAGGCTTTACTCACCAGCCAGAACCACGACCTATATACGAATGCTTTATAAAGGCTATACTCAGCCTTCAACCACAAGTGCTCAGGTACGCACAGCCTTTCTCAAGGCTTTACCAGTACGATAGCCTTTAACCACAAGTGCTCGGGTACACACAACCTTTCTCAAGGCTTTACCAGTAGCCCAGCTTTTTCACCGACATCCCACCGTACTTGGATTTAGGCAGCCTTAGCCTTACCTAGTTTTAGGTTCCACATGATTATCCATTTGTTCATGGCTATCTTAGGGTATTTTATAGGTGTTAGTGATGGAAATGATACTACATAAATATTTGCATGGATTTTATTACCATTAGTATGTCAACAGGCATTTGTTCATCAATACCCTCTTATAGAATATTGACATAATGTACAGACTCTGACTGCTCTCTGTTTGCAGGCATCAGCCAACATTGTCAGCTACAGACATTCAGTATTGCTTGTATCATGGTTAAATGGATTCCAAACAGTAGAGGACCCAAAACTGAGCCTGTTGAACACTGTTACTTACGGATCAGCTACTGGAGGTGGATTTCCCTATGTTGAGTATGTGTGGCATTCATGAGCCATGTAGTGACCCCTACAATGATATTACACTGGATGCCTAAATGGATGCTTTAGTCAATGATGCCTGAGTGGGGGATATAGTCACATGACTTGGCTAAGTCCAGGGAATTGTATGCCCTGATGTCCCCTCACCCAGGTCTTTGGTGACTGCCTTGGACATGTTCACCATATTTAACAGCCATGAACACCCTGTCAGAAATCCAAACTGTGTACAGTCAACTGTGTGTAGATCACATATATGTTTGCTGATCAGCTCCATGAAGGCTTGCCCCATGGGTGTACAGATATGGCTACTCAAGCAAATAGGTCTATAGTTCTGGAGGTCAGTGGATGCACCACCTCTGTGCAAGGGTATAAGGGTTGTCATTGCCCATTCAGCTGGGGTGCAACCAGTGGTTACACTATGATTGCAAGGGGTTCCCATGTAAGACACTGCCTGGGATGTTAGCATGTCCAATAGATGCTGTGTATCCCTCATAGAGGGGCTAGTTATGACCTACTCTGTAGATATGGAAGGTGTGGGACAGGTTGTAGGAATGTCATGTGGCATATGTGGTGGGGACAGGGAAGTGAAGTTGACTCAGAACCTGTGGGACAACAAATTAACTATGAGTACAGACCCATTATATGTGGTATCATTACATACAAGTTCACGGATAATCTGGGCCTGTCATCTGAGGTTACACTTGTAACTACATTGTGCATTGTGGTTATGCTTTGTGTGGGTGACTAATTTTGTCACATACTGTTTCTACATGATGTCACAACAACACTGTGTGCTTTTTTTTAGCTGAGGAGGTTGTGCCTCCATTTTCGGATGGCACCCTCACCCCAACTGTCACACAGCAATATCCACCACTTATTTTACAGCCTGCTAATGGCAGTTGTCCACCAGGCAGTATTGCTGTGCCATGAGGAACACAGGTTCCTCCTGACAGGCACTGCTACTTGCATAATGCATGGGTGTAGAGCTCTGCATACTTGCCTGTGCCATCTGAGGGGGGAGGTCCAGTCAAGCTATGTAAACCATTCCATAGGAGGTAACAAATTGTATTGTTGAAATATATGTCTGTATTTTCTGCATGGGGGAGTTAGTTCTGATAGTTTTAATGAGACTGATCTGTGGTCAGATCTCACCCGGGAGGACATCACAGTGGGGGGCTGCAGTGGTCACCCATATTGGTAAACACATGATGTAATATATTGGCTCCACTTGTGGGGATATCACAACATTGCTCCAGGGCATTGTACTTAAGGACATGGACTAACCTTTGGGCAAGTAAGCTTCAGCATAACTAAGCAACACATTTGGTGGTTACTTAATGCCACCCCAAACCATGGTGTACTGATATATCCTGATAGACACAAGTATATTCAGATAAGCACAACGGGTGTCTGGATTCATGGAGCTGCTCCTGTAGCTGGCAATGGCTTGATTAGGTGCCCTTCCAGTAGTGAAAAGCACCTTCAGTGTCTCCAGGAAGTCACAGTGTTTCACTAAATCTGGATGTGTATCTATCCCTAATGAATATGTATACACCAGCTGCATTACCTTGCACACTGTCAATCAGAGGTCTAAATAAGTAGAAGGGTGTGTAGTCTGGTATGGCTGTGGCACTGTCCACAGCCTTGATCCAGATGTCCTTGACTGCACAAATGTTTCCAAATTCTAAGATGGGGACACCTTCCACAGAGTGGGGTTCAGTGTTGTAATTCCCATTGTGTAGAACCATAACCATGATGTTGTATGAAGATGGCGTTCTCATTGCAAAGTTTTCCCTCCAGACAGTACCTATAAGATGCACTGTGCGGGTGTCATCAGCCTTGACTAGTACTCAAAATTCCAGGGATGAGAGATGAAGACCATCTCTGGCAAAGTATTGATGTCTGTTGAGCAAGGCATCCCAGGCAGACATGTAGCAGATCCCCTTACAATAACACCACATGCTAAAGCAACTATTGAGTTCCATCATTTTCTGTGTGTATAGAGCCATCATCCTAGGTGAGGGTCAATTGCAGCTGAAAGCTATGTGCATACCTGTGAGAGATACAGACTGTCTAAGGTCAAGTTATGTGTCTGCATACAGTCCGCTGACGTATGTCCCTAGTCGGACAGACCTGCAGAAACTATGATGTTAACAGTATGTTAATTGATATTCCTTGATTTGCAGGAATGTGTGGTATGGTGTATTGTGTCAACCAACAGACTCATATGTAGCCTGTTGACACAGACATCAGTGTCTCACAATATAATCACCTATGAATAATAGGTGTGATTTTGTGTTTTGCCTCAGGTGTTAAACCAGTGAAACAGTGGTGCATGCAGTATTATGTGTACTGTGCTCTCCAGAGATATGATTTTCTGCAGTGTCTGTTGTTTTGGAATGTATCTGGAAAGAAGCTGCGCACATGCAGATGTGTGTGATGTGGGTGTAAATGGTGCAGGAGGTGAGCTGTGCATGTTGGAAAAATGCTCATTGCCATATGAAATGACTGCTGTTGAGACACCATAGAAGCAAGGTTTGAAATGCAGTCACATGTGTCACACCATTGTGTTTGTGTGTCATAGGAATAGAGGAGTGGGAACACTTTCCACATTTCATCAGCACGCATTGATAGTGCCATTAGCAGTATAGTCATGCTCGTGTGTATGTCATAGCACGTCATTGTTAGGCAGTGCCATGACAGATGTGGAAATGTAACATGTCACCTTTATGTAGGTCACCAATGTAACACAGCACCTGACAGTGTGCCATACATTACGTTGACAGCCATTGTTGACAGCCATGTGGACCTTGGATTGTTCATAATCCTGTCATTAGGGTTGGTCCCAATACCATACCTACAAATGTGACACTGTGCAAGTCCTGCAAAGTTAGGGTCATGCTGCTACACCCTTGGGGTTGACAGCCTGACATACAATGTAGACACTCCTTGCAATGAATATCTGGCTGCCTGTGCTTGGATAGAGGACTTGTTTAACTTTGCTGACATTATGCTGGCCTTGCAAGCATACCATGCCTGTCAAGCAACCAGACAGCACACAATTGTTGTTGTCTCACATGATGTGGGAACACAGACATGTATGTCTGGTACATAACTGTACAGTATGCAATGCCTGGGACATGTGGCAGGTGGACACACTTTGGCCAAAGGTGGCCAGTCTGCTGCAGTAGTCCTCACAGGCATGTCATGCAGCTATCCACTGTTAATCTTTTGACGAGCAGGATGCATGACTTGCTTTGAAATTGTCACCAACAATGGATTACTGCAGCTGTGCTACTTGTTTCAGCAAGCCTGGAAATCCACATCACTTGGCATTTCACTTTATATTGTGATGCTGCAGCTGTGCCCCTAATCACCATCTTGTCATTTTCGTAGTGACATAACACCAACCCTGGAACAGAAGGCATAATGCATGTAAAAGCCAACTGATTGCCCAGGTTGATAATCAAGGCATCTACCTGGAGAAGGGTATGTGAAGTTTATAGAGCCTTTCATGATGTGAGACAACTATGTGGATGGACAAACAGGCTATGTCCTGCGTCTCATCATGAGCTTCATAGTAATGTTTTGTGTGTGATGACAGAAAAAGGATCATAGCATGATATCCAATGTGACAGTGGTTGTGGTGACACCAACATTAGTAGTTGCCAGGCACCAGCAATTCCATGGACTCCCCTGCTTTCCACAGTCTTTACAAGGTAATTGTGTCCTTCCAGTACACACCGTTTAAGTAGTTTCCAACTGCAGAACACCTGTGTAAAACTCCCACTTTACCTTCACAGAGTATTCACATTACACTTCTCTAACTTGTATGTTCTCTGTATAGACAGCTTGGATGACTCTTTTCTTGGAACATGATGGACGTAACTGCAATACTTAGTTGCACAAAGGACAACTAGCATGCAGTACCAAGCAGTGTCCCCAGATCTCTCAGTCGTGTGATATGAAACTCCATGAAAGGAGTTAGGATGGATACGATCAGTAACAATGTCATACACCTACTGACACTGAACCAAACACAGTTTGTTTTGCCCAAGGGCAGATCATGCCTACCTACCCTAACCACTGGACCACATTGAGTGTTACACTATGCAATGAATGATGGGAATATGACTCAATTCATCTGCCATGGCCTGACAAGGTGTTTGACAGTATTAGGCCAGCAGGCCTTGCTGAAAACTGTGTAGGTTATTTACAGATTGGTATGTCAGCTGATGGATAGCCAAGTGTCTGACAGACAGAATCTGGAAAGATAGCATTGGGTAGACCTACGCTACAATGATGCCAGTCACCAGTAGATTTTCCTCAGACATCATTAATGGAGTACCCCTTCTAGCCATTCCCTTCTCTGCAGTCATGGCCCCTGTCAGTGACCTCTGACTGACTACATTAGGTGATTGCATATTAGGAGCTGTCACTGAATCCTGTACAGAATCAACAGTTATCCAGGATGGCCTGAGACACACATTCAGTTGCTGTCAGAGCCACTGACAAATAGTAAATGCCGAGGATTGCACAATACTATCCTTTTGGAAGTCCTCCACCCCTGGAAAATGTAGTAGTGTCCACACACCACACAAAGTTGAGTCATTTCCCATGGACTTATAGACACACAGAATAATGTAGCATTTGAATTTCACTGGTCGGTAAGATGTAGGGATCCATTTAATTTTGTACAACCTATACAGAAAGGTATCTCATGTAAATCCCAGACTGTCATTGTTATACTGTATTTGGCACTCATCACACCTATCATTGAGTGCAATGGCTCCTTTGCTATGTCACTACACAGGAATGTCTTGCAACTGTAGCAGCCTCACAGGCTCCATGGTAAACTAATACACATTGTAGATAACATGTCCTATGCAGTCCGTGTCAAGACCATACAGGTGCAGTCTGTTTCCTACATGCTTTGGAGGGGATGTGTATGGCTACCATACAGGGAGGTGTCAGATCCCACTGTGTACCTCCTGCTTATCCAAGACAGAACTAACACATGTATTACCTGTTCTACACACCTACGCCATCACTGTGGTACAATAGTACATGCTGGAGAGACAGGTATGTAACCCAGGCACTATACCCTGTATGTAAGAGGCTGCTCAAGCATGTGAAGCACATGTCTGCTGTTATACACATCATGTGCAAGTTGCACAATGGGATGCAGGACAAGAAATCACAACTGGTGTTGAACAAATGTCTGTAATGGACACAGGAAATTTTTAGATGGGTCATCTCCATCACCACACCCTGGTGACACTTATCAAGGGTATCAGAACTTTTCATAGATTATGGATGCATGAGTAGGCTGAATGACGCCATCATGCACCTATAGTGCTGTACCTTGTTGAAGACATATTTCTTCTTGCTGAGATTCCATCCTATGCTGTGATGTCTATGGGTTATTGCCACTTTGTATCCATAGGTGTCCCTTACAGACTCCTGAAACTGAAACATAAACATGTCTGTGACACACCTTTCATTGTGTAAGTATACAGTCATTACAACATCATACAACATAAGGTACACAAAATTATGTGGCTTACTCATTATAGATGTCAGCATACAGTATCTGTCAGTGACCAGTATAAGTTGCATGGCAAAGCAACACTACATTAAAAAGTACATATTAATTTATATAGTCACCCTGTGCATCAGACACATTGCTTCATTTCCCTACATTGATGACGAGGATGACAGGGATGTGGCGCAGGTATCATCACTTGCACAAAGTGTTGTGTGGGCATGTAGGAGGCCTAGGCTGACCCAATAGGTTGAAAGCATTTGTGTGAGTCAGGAAGGGAAGCAGGCAAGATGGATTATGGAAATGTGCCGTGTGTGTCTGTAGGTGACCTGAATTTGACAGTGGTGTGTGAGTATGTGTGTGAACACAGTCAAGCTCAGTGCTAGCCCTACATGTGTGTATGTGTAACAGCTTTGAACTGTGCATGGTAGAGCTGACATTCACCATCTCTGCACCCGGGCACAATAACTGGCTCTGCCAGGAGTTGTGCTGACACCTCCATAGCCAAGGTCAGAAGCGGTTCTAGTACCTGATGGTGACTGCTGTCTGCTGGGAATGTGTCCTCCATGGGAATGCCCAGGACCCTGAACCCATGGCTTGCCACATCTTGGTGTGGACAGCACACTCCCCTCTGCAGCACTGGATATACTGTCACTATGGGACCGTGATTGTGCATGGCCATATGTACTTTCAGCAGATGGGGTTGCTGATCTATGTCCATGCCTCCAATGCTCAGCTTCAACTAGATGTTCCATCACAGACAATGTGCATTCCAGAACAGATATTCTGAGATCTGTCTCAGACCACCTTTTTTCCACTGCATCAGTGAACCGATCCAGGGTGTCACCAATGTGGTGGAGGCATTCACAGATGTCAGACTATGCTGCATCCATAACCCTGAGCATTCATCTGGAGTTCCTTTCAGAACATACCTGTGCCTTCATGGTGGCCCAAAACATACGCCGAGTGAACTGTGATGTGACACCTGCAACAGATGATGGAAGGACAGCAGACCTCCTAAGAGCACCCTTATCAATCTGCCTGTGTGGAACCTCACCAGCTCTCTGGCTATGACCAGTGTCTACATTCATTGGAGCCATAGCTGCCAGACTTTCCTGTTCAATGTTCCCGCCCTCTGACTGTCGAATATTTGTGGCCTCCAGGGACTGGGTATGTGTACGCATAATGATTGTGTGAGGTGACAATGAACGCAGAAGAGGTATGTCAACCTCTGGGTCAGATTCAGCCCCTGAAACAGCCACCTGTGCCTCACTTTGTTCACCATCATCATCAGAATCTGAAGAGAGACTGACATCAGCTTGTGTGGGGGACAGAGACCAACCACCCCAGTCACCTCTGATAAAAAAGGGAAAAGCAGTACATTAATACCTGCACTATTATGCTCTGCAGTACCATGTTGCAATATATATAAAGTTCTATACACTGTCACTATTACAGACCTGTTTAAAACCCAACCTCATATAGTAAGACATGAGGAAATTACTTTTTGCAAAAACAGTGGTAGTTACTTGAAAATAAAAGCTCTTTACACAGCAATCTCATCAGCAACAATGAGGTACACTGTTGACATTTGTGAAGACTCTGCACAGTTGACACATATGATAATCTGTAATGTCCTGACAATACTGTCACATCTATCAGTGTGGTCACACCAACAAGGCATAGGTATGACTGTAAAGTGTGTACAGTCTGAAAATATCTGTGCAGTTGGCAATCATGCAGACAGTATAGCAATCCAGGAAGAAGGCTTGGGATGACACTTTAGGGAATACATTGCTGTAAATCTACATCTGTATCAAAACAGAGTTGTACTTAGCAGGAGCAGGACCACAGCCTTGTCCTATTCCTGATTGACCTGTGAAAAGTTGAGGGATAGGTAATGTAAGTACCACCTCATGTTGCTCTTTAACAAGGTAATACATCCAAATATCTCACATTTACAGTAGCTACTTTGTTAATTGTTATGTTGTTCAAAATCTGAGCATGAGATTCAGACTGCAGTTAAACCCCCCCCCCCAAAGAACAAAGACATGACACCCACGTAAAAGTATGTACACCCTGACACACTGAATGCTACAGTATTCCAATGCTGATCAAATTATACAAACTGTATGCTCCTCTGGCATGGAAACTGTGGCACCCATATCCACGATATACGGTGTGATGAATACCCGGGAGCTGTAGTGTATTCCTAGGTTTGCCACGAATACCTCAGTGGCTGAGGGTAGTTGTTCTGCTACAGACCATCCACTGGTTACACCACAATTCATGTACATCTTCTGCTCTTCTGCATGGAGCATTAATCATGTCTGTTCCACGGTGTCGAACCTGCTCATATGTCCTGCTGTAATGACCTATGATGTTCACATCATGGACAAGGTCAGCCCACAATGCTCCCTACTGTTCCCTGTTTTGCCTCCCCTGGGCAGTAAGAGTTCATGTTGGGGACAGAGGCCTTCCAGGATTATATCATTCTCTGCATCTGTAAAAGGGGCATGGTATCTGACATACATGTTTTTTGAAAGACAACAAAATGGGATCACATATGTGAAAGTACACTATGTCGACACACAGCAAGAACAGAATGTCTAGCAGTATCCACTTCTTTATTACATGTCATATTCCACAGTGTGCAAACATACTAAGCATGTAGATACAACTAAGATACTAGCTATAGTCAGCTATTCCTTTGTGTGCCATGACAGATACTGCTGTACGATCATACACCCAACAATGGAGTGCATTGTAGTGTGTCCCCTAGGGGCAACCCACCTGATAATATGTCAAAACAGCAGTGCCACACAAATAGCAGTGTGCTATTATAACCACTATAAAGGGACAGTCCCACAAGACCAGTGTGCCACATTGACAAAAAACATTCCACCCTTGATGTATCGTACGTCCTCTAAAGGTGTAACAAATCCAGAGATCAGTGACATGTCATTATCACAGTTCTAAGAAAGGTTTAATGCTGTAATCCCCATTCCCCCTAAGTATATTCACACATATGGATCATGTTGTAAACAAAAAGGCTATATACCTGATAGAGTACAATAATCCTCTGTTGATATGTGCAGATATATAAAGTTTTTGGCTGCACATTTACTCTGTGAAGAAAGTCTCATACATACTGGTTCCCCATAGCCAGCTGTTTGCATTTTTAACATGGTTCTCATTACCAGGTGATTGCCTCTTAACCAATCTGTGGTTGTGGAATGCTAATTGCAGCCAACACAGCTTATTTGCAGTATCATCAGCCAATGACATGCAACCACTGAACAAGATATAAGGCCTTTATGTAGATTAGAAGCTCTTTCTGATATGTTGTGCTGGACATTACTGGGGTCAGGGGACTACATGATTACGGAAGGTAGGTCTGTAGCAGCTACTTTTACATACATTTGTATGTGCTACAGGCTGCAGCTACTGCTTAAGGAAATAGGCAAAGGCAGAGAGTGTGAACACTTTGGAGGATAACAAGCTGTAAGAGTAACTGTGGGAGCTGTGTCAGCCTTGTTGTAGAGGCAGAGCCAGAGTGATGGTCCCCATTCCACTCAAATTAAGGCATGTGTTTAAGGTAAGTATGTTAGGCAATGGTATCACTAACAGAGTATTAGGCAACATGTTTGTTGTGTCCTTGAGCAAATAAAGGGTAAATATAACAGTAATTCAACCATCTGGGCAACTGTCTGGCCATGTGTTACAGTCTGGTACTCATTTGGAACATATATGCTGGCAGTCCTTGTTACTAGCAGGTACTTCATATGTGTATGTTTGTTGTGCAGCTGTGCTAATCTGTAATATCATTATGAAAGGATTGTGTGCTACACTGTAATACTAGTAGGCCTCATTTGCATTACCTAAGTTAAAATCCGCTGTGAATGCATATTAATGCATGACCTGACACTTTATGCTCTTATAGTGTTGCTATAGGATATGTGAAGTTTATTCCTATCTGCAGGCCTGTGACTTCCATCAGTAAAAAGCAGACATTTCATTTGAAATGCATTGTGTGGATAAAGAGTGCTTGGCTCAGTCATTAATTACCGGCTTCAGAATAATGTAATTTAAATGCTACACATCACTGGATTTGAACCCAGGACTATGTGTGGCAAAACGTAATCGTTGCAAAGCATTTAACAGACTGAGCTATTGAGTCACTGTTACAGCCAGTGTATTTGTCAAAATATAAGTACACACATACAGGCTGTGACATACTTATTTTACATCCATCATTATGTGCATGCCTTTATATGGATGTATTTCTCCACCTGAGTCCCAGTTGAACATGTTTGCTGCCAGTAATGTTTTAGCAGGTGTATTTCTAAATGTTGCTAATAAAAGGGCACATTTACCTGCTACTAGATACCTCACTTACAGCCAATATTCTGTGTCTGGTTTTCTAGTGGTAAACTCTTGCACCAGATTCAAAGTTACACTCCATTTTTTCCATTACTTTTTAGCAAGTTTGCGTGATGCGGTGCATCACAGAGCTCCACTTAAACACACTTAATGACTGTAACTTGCAGTTACTATGTTTTACTTAAACCACCTGTTTTAATGAACAACTGTGCAGTGTGGAAAGTTAATGCAGTGGTTTGCATATTAGATGATCTTGGGTTTGAAATTTGGGACAGGTGTTTTTTTTATGTGTTTGTTTATCATTTAAAACACATATATCAGTATAGCTCTGTATAGCTGAGCTTAGCAATGCTGTGGGGCACTCTGCATTGCCCAGCGTCTTGGAAAAAATCTTTAAAGAAAATAAAAATGGGGAGATAGGAACATAGTGAAATGGGGTGCAAGCAGGGGGAAAAACATAGTGAAAGGCAGGTAGGTATGTGCAGGAAGGGTGTAGGAAAGAACCATAGCTATCCATTTCTTGTACAGCAACAACTGTGGACTTTGACAGAATTTGTAAATGAATTTGGACTGTCACCCCTAGAGAGAGGCGTGAAGACAACATAACTGCGTTGTCAAGCCAATTGGACCACATGATGTGTGTGTCCAGTGGACACATGTGAAATGAAGAGCTATGTATGGGACAGTATTCTTTTTTGGGACAGGTGCCCAATTTGTTTTTAAGGTGAGAGTAAAATGTTGGGGAAGGGACATAGTTATGTGTGGGGGAGGTAAGTCGGGAAGGTGAAGAAGCTTTTGTAGACAGACAGGACAGACAACAGCAGACAGAGGTGATGTGTGACATGAGGGGCTTGAACACCGTGGATGGGGAGGGTGTTATAGAATCACAGTCTCATGTGCCTCCACAGGGTAGCAGTGTAATTCAAGTCCATACCCATGGGACTGTCAGCACTGCACTGTCACTGCCCTGGGGTGGCAGTGGAGGAGACTTGGCTCTGGGCCAAGGCTGCCCCACTAGCATGGCTAGCATGGACAGCAAGCCAGAATGAAATAACCCATAAGGCCAACAAAACATTTTAACAGAATATATTAATATTAAATCATAAGTGCCCTTACTCACTCCCCTTATTCTCTCTTAGTCTCTGCTCACAGATCTTCTTTTTTTTCTGCCCCCTCTCATCCCTTGCCCAGTAGCCTGACTTCTCCCCCTTCTACCTCTTCTTCTGTTTCTAGGCTGTACTTTCCTCTTCTCCTACCTACTATAAAATATAACGCTCCATAGTTCCCCCCTCCTCTCTGCCCTGCTCCTTATCTGCTCTTCTAGCAGCTACTTACCTGCTTCGCTACCTCTCCCTGGGGTTCTGCTGCTCACTGATTGTCTCTGCTCACTCTGCCTCTACTTGCTGTAGCCCACTCCGTTCGCCCTACGGGCTCACTCTGCTCCCCTACCCTACCCCCAATTCCCACCAACCCCCAGTGCTGCTACATTTACACATCCTTAGCCACACCCACTATACTCCTCAACCTATCATCACAAACCATCAATTATCTACCCTTCCCCTTGCAAACTCTATACTTAATCAATCCCTCCATACTGCAGGAATACAATAATCAGTGGACTGTACCTCTATACCCTCAGCTACCTCCCCCTTTAGTGACCCCCATCTGTTCTGTCATTCCATATCCCACAGTTTTTACTTTATCAAACATTCTACATAACCTCTCTACCCTATTAACTCAAATGATCTTCTTTCACAATCCAAACCGGAATAAATATATTCTTATTACTTCTATACTAATCTTCTTAGCATTACCCTATGCTCTAACCTTCTACGAACATGTCTCCCTAACTTATAACATACCTCCCCACTATCAAACTCAACCTACCACACACCCAAGCTCCCTCTCTCATTGCAACATAACCTCATCATCAATCTACCTACTCCCTAGATTTCATAGATCTTCCCATGTCACCTACATCTACAGTAAGAATACTTCACTCAGATACTCTAAGTATATAAGAACTATACTAAAACATCCCACAAAACTTCTATCTCATGGTGATATCTATCCAAATCCTGGCCCAAATTCACATATCAACAACATCCCACAAAAACAAACTACTAAGGTTGTCTCTAACCCTATACAATTAGTGAACTCTCTCAAAATAGCGCAACTCAATATCCGCAGCATTAACAACAAACTCAGTCAACTGCATGCTCTTTTACACATACATGCATTTGATATCCTTTGCCTTACAGAAACCTAGCTTAAACCATCTACACAGGATCTAGAAATAACCCCACCTGGATATAACATCCTTAGATGTGACCGCACTTCCAAGAAAGGTGGAGGTGTAGCTATACTATATAAATCTGAACTATTACTCTCAACCTTTAATATGTTACCACCCTCTATCAATAATGCAGAAACCCTGTCCATCAAACTACAACTTAATAAATCTAAATCCATTTATATTATTTGTACCTATATTCCTCCAGGAAACAACATTAACACTCTTGAAAACATTCTTAGTAGTCTCTCCACCATTCCATCCTAAGAAACAATTTTACTTGGAGATTTTAACATCAACTGGACTACTTGTAACTCCCCCAATCCTTCCACCCATATTAATCTTCATGGCTTCTCTCAAATAATGAACTCCCCCACTAGAATTCATAAACCTAATAATAAAGAAACCATCCTTGACTGGATCCTTATAAACGGTCATCCTGGAACCTATACAACAGGAACACTACCAGATGACATTAGTGACCATGTTCTAACCTATATAACAAAGCAAAAGCCTCATAGTCTTAAAAATAATACTTTTAAATACTATCGCTCAAAGAAGCACTTTAAAGCAGAATGCTTTCAAAGTGAACTTAACGCCTGTGACTGGTCACCACTGAAACTACTCAAACTAGATGAAGCGGTTTCCTACTTTAATACTAAATTCCTAGAAATCCTAGATCTCCACATCCCCCCTGCGCTCTTCCCGAGTTAGGAGCAAACCAGCCCCATGGCTCACAAAACAAACCAAGGAAAAAATATTCCTTAGGAGCAGAATATGGGCCAAATGGAGAGCCACTAAGAGCTCTGCAGACCAGCTACTATATAAACAACTAAGAAATGCAACGAAAAGAGACATTATCCTAGACAAAAAAACTTTTATCACCACCTTCAACAATCTCACCCAAAAAACCCTCAAAAGTTCGGGTCAGGCATTAATAAACTTCTCCAACCGGGACATACCAAAACACCAGCCCCTTCCTCTATTCCCAACAACAATCCCCTACTAATAGCTGATGCCTTCAACAAGTACTTCACAGAAACTATCATAACTCTTGCAAAGACACTACCTCACACCCCCCACCCCTTTCCAAAACACTAGCAGCTCAGTGCCCTCCTTCCATATACAACCCATACCAACATCCTATATCTGCAAACTTCTTCAAAAGCTCAAACCCTGTACCCCTTCTGCAGTCCACTTACCACCCGAATACCTCCAAATAGCAGCCAAAGCCATTGCATACCCAATATCCATCCTTATTAACAGAACAATCACAGAAAGTAACATCCCATCCATATGGAAAGTCTCTCACATCATCCCATTACATAAAGGAGGCAAATCCACTGATATCTCTAATTTCCGACCAATTGCACTACTCTCCCCACTGGCCAAAATTATGGAAAAATGTGTTCACCACCAACTACTTCAACACCTGCTCCAAAATAATCTACTGGCCAACTGCCAGCATGGCTTCAGACCCTTTCATAGCACAACTACCGCCTTGCTAACCTTCACTGACTGTATAAACAGGAATTGAAATAATAACTCCCTATCTTCTGCACTATTCATTGACCTATCAAAAGCCTTTGATATGGTTAACCATGACTTATTAATCAGTGAGCTAAAAGCCCAATCTCTTGACCCACAAACAATAAGTTGGTTTACATCCTATCTCGAAAATAGACAACAAGCAGTACTCTGGGACAACAATCTCTCCTCACCTATTCCCGTAAACATTGGAGTCCCTCAAGGCTCTATTCTAGGCCCCCTTTTATTCTCCATTTTTACTAATAATTTCAACACTATTTTTCCTAAAGCCACCTGCATACAATACGCCGATGACTCAACTTTAATCTGTACAGCTAAGTCATCAGCCTCTCTTCAGACCTTGACTCAAACAGTATTTAATACTGTAGAAACATGGTTTACCCACCAATGCCTCCTCCTAAATCCAAAAAAAAAACAAATTACTGCTTTTCTCTCCCACCCAAAAATCACCAGAAATCAACTTTACAATTACCTCCAACAATGGAACTATGATTACCCCAGATACTAACACACGTCTCCTGGGCATAACCATAGATAATAAACTTAGCTATGACAACCATATCAATAACACCATCCAAACTGTCAATAAAAAACTAGGCTCCCTGTATAGACTCAGACCCTACCTCACACCACTAGCGAGAACCTCTATTGCCCAAACTCACCTCATCTCTACCCTTTTCTATGCTTCTGCTATATACACCAACCTATCAAAATACAACATAAACAAACTGGAAACTAGCTATAACAACATAGCCAGATTTGCCACAGGGAACCCTTTCAGAACCCACCACTGCTACAACCTCAAACAACTAGGATGGTCAGAGCTACAAAACCAACTACTGTATAATCAGCTTGTGATCACACACAAAATTCATCACCCAAATAACACCCCAATCCTCACTAACCTGATCACCCCATATAAAAATATTTCAACACTTCGCTCTGCAAACAAGCTACTAATTTCTAATATCAAATCTAACAATAAAGCGAGGGACTCGCTATTTACCAATATTGTGGGCAAAATCTGGAATAACCTTCCTATTACACTCACATCTCACTCAACATCTCTGTTCAAGAAACACTTAAAGAACATCAGCAACTACTCTGGCTCTGTCCCTGTTCAAAACCAGACTGAACCATAGTTCCCCTTGCACTACCCCTATCTTCCCTGCTATGACCTCTTTGTAACTAAACTCCTCAGAAGTCACCTGTACACTAGCTAGTGCTTTGTTTGTTCTTTCTTCTTTCATCTATTTCCTTCAATCTTTCTTCTTTCTACCCCATATGACTCAATAACTCTGAACCCTTGTTTTCTCCTATACTTTTGTCAATCATAAAGTTTTCCTGTGCCTCTATACTTATTTCTTAAACATAAGTATTATTTTTTATATCTTTTCTCTATCCAAATATTAATCCTCTCATGTGTAGTAATTCATATAAATATGCTTTTTAAGTATTGAAATTTTAACTATTGTAGACTTGTTTTTATCTATTGTATTTTAACTACTGTTTTTATGTAATTTTACTTAACTCAGAGCTTATCTCCCTGGGCCTCTACTGAAAAAGGATATGTATCCAGCTAGACTAGCCCAGTCAACAAATGTAAAATAAAATAAATAAAAAATAAATAATAAATTAAAGAAAGATAAGGGGTGGGTAGAGAGAGAAAAACATACCATTAGTGATGTAGCAGATGATATTCATACACAGACTGCTAATACATACTTCTACAGGTCTGCAGTGTCAGTTGTGAGTACAGTGACTGCAATTCTTAGATGATATAGTACATACATACCTCTCAAGCTGTTTACATGGGACAATATGGGCTAAGCATTAACAAATGCAGGCATATAACTACATGGACCTGTTTCACATAATGTGCATGTACATGACTACCGAGGTGTTCTGTAAATGGATTTGAAAATACATTGCATTCCAGGTAATCATTTATCTGCTATCATGGACCAGACAAATTGGGCAGCTGTAATTATATTACAAAAACTTGTGACAGTTGAGGTATGTCAGTGTACATTGAGTAGACTAGATAGCTGCCATGTCTTAGTTGGCAGGCATGGGAGTAGAAATCAAAAGTTCTGACTGCAGGGGACATCTGCAAATAATGTAACAATTGACTGCAGTGACATTAGAACAGACATACAATTAATACAGCCCTACTGCAAGTATTTCGACACATTAGTTATGAAACCACATTCCTGCTTTACACTTTATTGGTATTGCTGCTTAGAATCTGTGAAGTAAAGATATGAAAGTGGGCTACCTGACCCATATACTTTGTTCCTGTAGTAGGAGGAAAAGAGAGCATTATGTGACTGAAAGTGGCCTGAATATAGGCTTGAACTGTACTGTGGGTTGTGCAATACATTTATCAGACATTTACTTTTACATTAACAGTTATTGCAGTTTTACAGTTGACTGCAGCAACATTACAATAGACATGCAATGCATACAACCCTACAGCAATTATCTTATGAAACTACAATGCTGCTTTACACTTGTTGGTACTGTTCCTTGGAATCTATGAAGTATACCAATGATATCTGCCCAGAACATAGGCTACCTTTCTCATATACTTTGTTTCTGGAGTGGAAGGGATACAGAGCATTATTTGACTGAAAGTGGCCTCAAGACAGCTGTGAACTGTATTGTAGGTTGTGCTATACATTTAGCAAGCAAGTACCTTTGAATTATTTGATTTATTTCAGTGTTACAGTTGACTGCAGTGCAAGTAGAAAATACATGCACTGAATACAGCCCTAGAGCAGTTATTTGCACACATTAGTTATCAAACCATAATCCTGATTGACACCTTATTGCTTGTTGTTATTGGTATTGTTTATTGCATTACAGTTTAATTGTTTATTGTTTATTGCACTACAGTTATCATAAAATATCCATACTTACCACACTGACGGCACATCCTGGCCAGGCACCCGGCATGAGCCTCCACATTGCAAGCCCATTCAGTTGCTGCTGTTAGAAGAGAAGCACAGCATTATACATACCAGTTTTGTACAGATTCAGTTTGTATTTTAGTAAAGTAGCAGCAGAAATACTTAGATATGTGTGGGGCATGCCCTAGCCTCTTGGACACAGGTGTCCATAGTTCCTCTGTTTCTTCGCTTCAGATTATCATAGTGTTGATGACACTGCTCACCAGTGTTGGGGATACCAGTAGCACTGGTAAGATCCCTGGCCAACCAATCTCAGGCCTCAGCCTTACATTCTGAGCCCTGGTAATTGCCCTGCAACAGCTGAGGTTAGTAATTTTGGACATGGAGCCCAACAAACAGTCTGGCCTCCTGCATACCCCACCTCTGCACCCAAAAGAGCGAACTCTCACCAACACTATCTTGCATATCTACAGATATTAAGACTCCAACAAATGGTGCAGAATTGTTGCCTATTGGCCTTAATATAGGCTGTTTTCCCATCCTTACATGTCATACTGAAACATTATCAAAACGAAAAGTCAAACCAAAAGTATAAAAGGCAACTGTAAAAGACACCAACACAGTAGGAAAAAAAGTTTATTTAGCGCTTTCATCCGCCAAATGGCTGGGCTTCTTCAGAATACAAACCAGACACTGAACAAGCATATAAATATCTGCCCAATTAAGGTCAATAGCACCAAGTAATGAATTAATTGAATAATTGATGCTTAATGCATAAAGACAAAATTAAAGTGAAATGCCTAATGCTTATAAGACAAATACAAAAATTAAAACATACACAATATATGACCTATGCATATTAAATATTTATTGTAAACCATAAAAAATATATATAAAGGTATATATATATATATATATATATATATATATATATATATATATATATATAAATTGAATATATAAATCTCCTATGTACATATAAAAAATGTCATGAGCAATACACATAAAATACAAATGTATAAAAAATATGTGTTTCAAATTTTTAAATAGCAAACATAGATTTAAGTTTGAGAAGACTAGCAATGGAAATGACATCACTGAGACCTGGAGAACGTGCAACATTACACCTAAACTGCCATCTAAGCTCCAGGAATTCAAGAAAAATACCACAGGGACCACCTCTAGGGTCAACATCAACATTATCTAAAACAGAAAATTTAAATGAATGCAAAGAAAAACTCTTTATATATCTATAAAGGGCATTTCGCTCATCTTTTTTTACTAATGTCATAATAATGCAGATAAATCCTGTACCTAAACTGTCTGATGGTTTTGCCAGTGTAAAAACAAGTACACTGTTGGCACAAAGCAACATAAACAATACCCTTACAATCACAATTGAATCTCTTCTTGTACTTGATTTTACCATAACCATGTACAAAGCATTCAGTACCCCCAAGAATAAATTTACACTGAGAATAGTGACCGCTTTTATTTACTCTACCTGTATATGAATTGGACACAATTCTTTCAATCATAGTCTTAAAACAGGTATCTTTTTGATAAACCACCAACGGTCTTTCACCAAGTTTGTTAAAAATATTCTAATCACATCTGAAAATCTCCCAAAATTTATCAATGATGCACTTGATTTCTCTGTATTGTAAATTAAATGGCAAAATCAAGGCCTTACCATAAGACAAGCTGGTCGATACCAAACCAGAATCAACAGGATTAACAACTTGAACTAGGGACTTGCCAAGAAGGGGGTTATAAAACCCAGATGATATCTTCCTTGTGACTTCAATAAAGATTTCTGTTAAAAAATCCTCAGGATAACCCCTCCTCAAAAACATATCAAATAACTTATTGCATTCCTCTAGAAATAAACTTTCATGACTAACCATCCTGGCCAGTCTGACACATTGGTCTTTAACAATGGCCTTCTTTTGATGGATAGGATGCCAACTCTGGAAGTGCAGGTAAGAATTTGAAAAGGTCACTTTCCTATATAATGTGGAATCAAAATTACCTGATTCCCTGTTCTTCGAAAGAGTGACATCCAAAAAATTGACCAATAACAAGTAAGTGAAAGCATCCAAGAAACAGTCACCAGTAATCCAAAATGATATGAATGCTGTGTGCCATAAAATTCCACCAAGTAATGGTACGAAAAACAGTTTATTGACGCCACAAACACGTTCACTTCACAAACACATTAACACACTTCTATACTGAAATCAAAATCGCGTTTTCGTCTCAACAAGTGGGACTTCATCAGATAATGTCAATTAATACATTTTCTATTTAAATACCATAATTGTGTTACAATTAATTCCTGTTACCAATGAGGTACCTTAATGAAAGTTCAAACTATCAAATCAGCTTGGTTCTTTCTTAATATTAAAAACAACATATTTAAATACTTAAAAACATTAAATAAATAAATGTTCGTAGATCATTGTTAAAATTCATTACTAAAACTAATCAAATTAATCTAATCTGTATACTTATAAATACATAATGTAGGGATATAGCTTTATAAATATAATCGCCTTTTGTACATAACTTATTAGTGGCAAGCAGCTTTTATATATATGTGTCTTTGTATTAAACCTAACTAAGATAAAGTGCAAATAGTGTCTTCTAATTTATCTTGTTCAAAAAACCTGTAAATCCATATTATAGTGATATGACCATGTTTTAAGTATGTTAAAAAATGTTTTATTTATCAACTTTGTAATCGACAACTTCGTATTTATACCTAGCTTAGATAAAGTGCATTAGTGCCTTTCAGTTTATTACTCCGTAAACTTATAAATGCATGTTTAAAATTATTACAACATACTGAGAATAAAAATACTTTGCATATCGCAACATATGAGACTAGCAGCTTAATGATTGTGACCACTATTGTAACCTAGCTCAAATAAAGTGCAACAATACTTTTCATTTTGACTATTCATAAGAATGTTAATTCATTTATTAACAAACTTGTCAAAATGACAACAATATACTTATTGCAACTTTATAAATAAAAATTTTATAAGTTGTGTCTGTGTACTACCTAGCCCAAAGAAAGTGCAATAGTGCCATCTAGTGTTAAAAACATATATTTATATTAAATCTTGTTTGATTTTAATCTTAAAATTGACCCTATCGATAAATGTTCATTTAAACCTGGACTCCTACTTGCATCCAGGTTGATCTGCCACCATAATTCCTTACTTTCGAGTATATCTTCCCATGGACCTCCCCTAATATCGACCTGTATCTGTTCTAATACAAAAAATAAAAATGATGCTTCTTGACAAACCTTAGTGTGCTTAAATAATGCATTAGTTTCTCTTTCTTTTGAAATGTCATATGTATGTTCATACACTCTCTTTTTTAGAGATCTCTCAGTTTTTCCAATGTAGAATGATTGGCCTTTCTGACATACCACTAAATAAACAACTCTTTGTGTTTCACAATTGTAATAGTTGTTACTAGTTATCATTCTCTTTCTACATTCTAAATATATTTCTCCTTTATTCATTATAAATGCACATTGTGAGCATCTCCCACATTTAAATGTACCTACACGTCGATTAGGTTCTGTTCTATTAATGGTCCCTGTTCTTTCTATCATATTACAAAAATTTTGGGAATTTCTGAATACTATTTTAGGTGCAATGTTCCTTATCTCTTCCATATCTGTTAGAGCTGAGAATTTCTCCCATTCCTTGTATAGAATTCCCCTCATATTTTTATTGATAGAATTATACTCTACTACCAAACTTCTTTGAAAGGTTTCCCCTATCTTTGAACTTCCTACGTATTCATCCTCCTTTCTAGTAATCCCTTCTACACCTTTTATAGGGTGAAACCTCCCTTGTCTACCTTTTTCCACTTCACATCTAATTTCTTTAATGAATTCTATAGGGTAACCTCTCTCTAAAAACATACTTTCCAGTTTGTCACATTCAATAATGAAGTCTTCTTTTCTACTAGTCATTCTTGATCCCCTCACAAACTGTCCTTTTACAATATTTTTCTTACTGTGTAGGGGATGTGTGCTGTTAAAATGTAAAAAAGAATTCACATATGTTGCTTTCCTATATACTCTTGTTTCAAAGTTATGTTCAAACTTATAAACTTCTACGTCCAAATAATTTAAAACATCTCTATTCAAAACGTATGTAAATTTCAGAAAACTTGTTGTGGCACTAATGTATTCCATGAATTCCATAAAAATACTTTCACCCCCTACCCAAAAAATCACTATATCATCCAGGAACCTGTGACATAGTACCCAATATTCTTTAAACTTTGAATTTATAATAAATTTTTCTTCCCATTTTGATAATACAATGTTAGCGTATGTGGGCGCACATGCTGCTCCCATGGAGACTCCAGATTTCTGTTGATAATATTCCCCATTAAAAATCAGGAAATTATTTTTCAACACAGTATCCATAAAAATGACTGTCGCTACTTTTTCCTCCTGTGTCATCTCTTTATCTGTGAATATGCTCTCTTCAAACATATTCATCCCTTCATTATGAGGGATGCAAGAGAACAAATCAATAATGTCTATAGTAATGAATATGATAGCTTCTTTATAGACTTGAGGTGTTAATTCCCTAAGAAAGTCCCAGGAGTCTTTCAATATAACCTTATTATTTACCCAAATGTGCTTTGCCTTTGTGTCCACAAATTTAGCTAAAGGAACGGTCATTGCTCCCTCTGCTGATACAATGGGTCTAAGGGGGGGGGGTCTTCCTGGTTCTTATGAATTTTGGGTATACCAAACATTGTGGCTACCCTTGGTTTCTTCACTTGCAAATAATTGGCTGTTTTGATGTTAATAACTTTTTCCAACACTAAATCTTGAATTAATAACTCTATTTTTTTGTGTGCCATCTCTACCTCGTATTTAGAAGCTACACGATATTTATTGTCATCATTCAAGATAGTGCACATTTTTGTCTCATACAATATTCTATCCATTATAACAATCCCACCCCCCTTGTCTGGTTTCATAATTCTCACTGTTTTGTTCTTAGTAAGTTCTTTTAACACCTCTTTTTCATCTATATCTAAATTCTGTTGGTATCTAATTTTACTCTCTTTGTCCATCTTCCTTATTTCATTTTCCATAACCATCTTGAAGTTCTTGATTTGTGGAAGTAAAGGGGGATTATATGTTGATTTCCTAACCAGCTCTGTTTTTTCCTTCACTTCTTTGTTAAACCCTACTCTGGACGCAAATATAGTTAGGTTGATTTTCCATTATAGTGCTCGTGATGTCTCCTTTTTTAACTGGAATGTATTTTAGTCCTTTACTCAATAGTTTAAAATGCTCTTTGGTGAGGATTATGTTGCTAAAGTTGTAAATGGAAAACCCTTGAAAACTATTTTTGACATTGTCCTGGAAAATATTGTCATTAACACTCTCTAAGTTGTCATTTTCAATAATATAGCTAATGGGAATGGGGGTATCTGCTACTAGAATCTCCCTCTTCTCCTCCCCCCCCCCCGTGTCTGAAAATTTCCTCTTCTATCCTGTAATTGCTCATGCTCCAATTCTCTATCTATTAATGGTGGAAATTCTACATCATACCAAAATTCTTCTTGCCTATCTATTGTATTTTTCCTTTTGTCAATTCTTTGATTATTATACGTATTTTTATTTTTATTGTTGGTATTGTAATTGTTGAATTGATTAAACACAGGTTTAGGGTAGCTAGTTTCATTAGCATATTCTTGAATATCCCTATTTAATTTGTTCATTTTGCGCTGCATCACTTCTTCACATTTACTATCTATATCCCTTCTTATTTTTAAATATTTCTCTTTCTCTTCCTTTATGTTAAAAATCAAGTCATTTTTAATGCAGGTGTCCAACTCTTCAATTTCTTCATATAAAGCACTCAGTTTTCTTTCATTCTCGTCAATAATGAGTTGAAAAATCTCCAACCCACATTTATTAAAAACTTTAACCAAGCTTTCATGAAAAATAGTTCCAATTTGTACATTATTAGGGTATTTACAAATGCGTAGTCCCTTAGGGACTATTTCTTTAACTAGACACTCTTGTAAGTACGCATTCTCAATAACACAAATTCTATACTGTAACATAAGTTTGTGTAATTTTTCAATTTTCACAATATATGTGTCCCCATTTGTAAAACGCTTGTGATTATGACCATCAGCTTTGAAACTGACGTCCTTTCTTAACCACTCAGTAGTGGTTATAGAATTAATGTTAACAGTACCTGTAGTCGCTAATGTAGTTTTGGGTCTAGCCCCTTTGTCCATAAAAGTCCCTCCTCTGTAAGTGTTTGCACCTCCTTCGTCTCCGAAAACACTCGGTGTTCTAAGAGAATTAAAATCCATTCCTTGTGTCTTTGCTGGGTCACCGGCGTCCTCCTGTTCGCCAATGAGCTCCCTCTTCCTTTTGTGCTGTTGATTTGATAACCCTTTGGTTTCTTGTGATTTGACATTCGTCTTAGATGCGAGAAGGTTGGTGCATAAGGGCGTCAATAAATTTACCAGTTCAGTGAGCTGTCCAATCAACTTTCTGGTCTGCCCTAGTTCCTCCTGCCCTTCCATATTCATACTAGTTCCAATGCAGGAAAACCACCTGGTGTACTTCTACGGCACTCGCCTTTAACACGACCAATAACAAGTAAGCGAAAGCAACCAAGAAACAGTCACCAGTAATCCAAAATGATATGAATGCTGTGTGCCATAAAATTCCACCAAGTAATGGTACGAAAAACAGTTTATTGACGCCACAAACACGTTCACTTCACAAACACATTAACGCACTTCTATACTGAAATCAAAATCGCGTTTTCGTCTCAACAAGTGGGACTTCATCAGATAACATCAATTAATACATTTTCTATTTAAATACCATAATTGTGTTACAATTAATTCCTGTTACCAATGAGGTACCTTAATGAAAGTTCAAACTATCAAATCAGCTTGGTTCTTTCTTTCTTAATATTCATGATACTAATGAATATTCCACATATTAAAAACAACATATTTAAATACTTAAAAACATTAAATAAATAAATGTTCGTAGATCATTGTTAAAATTCATTACTAAAACTAATCAAATTAATCTAATCTGTATACTTATAAATACATAATGTAGGGATATAGCTTTATAAATATAATCGCCTTTTGTACATAACTTATTAGTGGCAAGCAGCTTTTATATATATGTGTCTTTGTATTAAACCTAACTAAGATAAAGTGCAAATAGTGTCTTCTAATTTATCTTGTTCAAAAAACCTGTAAATCCATATTATAGGGATATGACCATGTTTTAAGTATGTTAAAAAATGTTTTATTTATCAACTTTGTAATCGACAACTTCATATTTATACCTAGCTTAGATAAAGTGCATTAGTGCCTTTCGGTTTATTACTCCGTAAACTCCAAAAAATTGACCTATGTGGCATCAACTGACATTGTAAACCATAAAAAATTGGTAGAAGAATTGATGAATTCAGAAAAAGCTTCAAGTCTTTCCTTAGTGTTGACCCAAACAATAATGATGTCATCAATAAAGCATTTATATAAACACCAACTGTCTTTAAACTCAGAAGGAAAAATAAAATTAGTTTCCCAAAAGGCCATAACTATGTTGGCGAATACAGGTGCACAAGCAGCACCCATGACAACACCCTGGATTTGCTTGAATAAATGGCCCTCAAAACTAATAAAGTTATTCTGCAAAACTAAATCCATGAGACTACTGATAACCACACTTTTGTCATGTCCAAGAATAGGCACTAAATATTGAAAAAAACGCTCAATGCTAGTATCATGTGGGATGCTGGAATATAAATCTTTGACATCAGTGCATACAAAAATAATATCTACTCTATATAAACTGTCATTGACATTAGATAAAAAATCCAATGAATCCTTTAACAAAGCAGGATAATTATTAAACACACTCTTGGTCTCCTGATCAATATATTTAGCAATAAAGAATGTCTTGGACCCTTTGGCATCAACTATTTGCCTCAATGGGGGATCCTCAAGGCATTTGTGAACCTTGGAAAGACCAAAAATTGTAAGTGTTCTGGGAAATTGGACCTTAAAATAATCCATTTCACTAAGTGAGACTTGATTATTTAAAAAAAGATCCTCAAGGGCCAAATCAATTCTATGAAGAGCCCCATTTAACTAATTTAAAGATATTTCTTCATACACATCCAAAAATAAAATAGAAAACATTTTATTAATGTAATAATTCGTACTCATGACCACCAGTCCCCCACCTCTATCTGGCTGCATGATAAGAATAGATGCTTCACTACGAATGTATTGTAATAAAAGATGTCCATCCATGCTTAAGTTAATAGGGCAACAATTTATTTTATTTTATTTATTTTACATTTGTTGACCGGGCTACTCCAACTGGATATATGTCCATTTTCAGTAGAGGCCCGGGGAGAAAAGATCCGCTTTTAAACTAGATAAAATCAAGACAATACAAAAAAAAAACACAATACAAAATAGGATACATGCAATATATAAAGTAAATAAAAAAATCTCCATCAGCTTAGGTTATATAGAAACTAAAAATAAGCAGATTGTGAGTAGTAGGTTAATAAGGTGGAATGCAGTATTATGACCAAGAGAAAGGGATAGATCATTCAATATTAGTATAAAGGGTAAGAATGTGTCTTTGAAATGCTATAAAAAGGTTATGAAAGGTGAATAAAAAGGTAATGTAAGGTGTAAAACACAGGGTACATGGTGAAATTTTGGAGGACAGGGAAGTAGGAGACAAATCTGGAGGGTAAGTACAAGAGGAAGTAATTATTGTCAAAGTGGAAGAAAGAGAAAAGTTTATGTATGAGGTGGGAAGATAAGAGTTCACAGAGGAATGAATAAGTAGTAAGGAGCCTGCCCAGTGATAGCATGTTGGGAAATAAGATACTAGGATGGGGAAGAGTGAGGAATTGCTGTTATACTTCAAAGTGGGTAAGGAGGAGAGATATAGAAAAGGTCATGGTGGGGGGGGTTAGTCTGGGTTAGTACAAGGACAAAGCCATTGTGATTTTAAGTGAATTTTTAGTTGATTTTTAAAGAGAGGTAATGATGAAAGAGATGTAAGATTAGTGGGAAGTATGTTCCAAACCTTCCCCACAGAATTAGAGAAAAGAGAATCACCTGCCTTGTTGTGGGATTTCAGGGTGGTAACCAGTAGTTTATTTGCTGAGCGAAGGTTAGAAAGGTTTGTGTAGGGGGAGATAAGGCTACTGAGAATAGGAGTCTTACTAGGTTGATATAGTATTTTATGAGTAATGGAGAGTTGTTGAAATTTTAGCTGGTTATTTAGTTCAAGCCATCCTAGAAGTTTTAGGTTTAGACAGTGATGTGTTCTAAATGAGGACCCAGTAGCAAACCTGGCAATATTGTTATACGAAGTAGACAGTTTGTTTAGGTTGCTTTTGGAAAGATTTGTATAAACTGGCGAGGCATAGAAGAGGGTGGAGATCAGATGGGTCTAGGCAATAGTAGTTCTGGCTTCTGGTGTAAGAAAAGGTTTTATTCTATATAAGGATCCAAGTTTTCTGATTACAGTTTTGATGGTGGCATTAATATGAGCGTCAAAGTTGAGGTTGTGGTCAATCAATACACCTAAGAGTTTTGTAGTTGGGTCAGGAGCTATGATTGTACCATCAATGGAGGTAATAGAGAAATGTAGTGGGGTGGATTTGTTAGTTGGAATAAATAGTAATAGCTTGGTTTTTTTGGCATTACGGAGAAGATTATGTTGTTGGAACCAGTTTTCAACATGGTTGAATACTGATTGGGTGATGGCCTGGAGTTCAGATAAGGTGGTTGCTTTACAAATCAAAGTGGAGTCGTCTGCGTATTGTATGCAGGTAGGTAGAGGTGGATTAGTAGAAAGGTCGTTAATGAATATGGAGAATAGTAGAGGTCCCAGGATAGAGCCCTGTGAGACACCAAGGGTAACAGGGAGATGCTTGGATAGATTATTATCCCAAAGGACAGCTTGCTGTCTATTGTGCATATAGGACTTGAACCACTGTAATGCCTGTGTGTCAAGTGAGAACGAGGTGAGTGTATTGAGTAATAATTGATGGTTGACCATATCAAAAGCTTTTGAGAGATCAATGAATAGTGCAAAGGAGAGCATGTTATTGTTATGATGTTTATTAATACAGTCTGTAAAGGATAGGAGAGCAGTAGTGGTACTGTGGAATGGTCTAAAACCATGTTGACAGTCAGCTAGGAGGTTATATTGGAGAATGTGGTCAAGAATTTGTTGGTGGATACATTTTTCCATAATTTTGGCTAGTGGTGATAGTAGGGCTATGGGCCAGAAGTTAGAGAGCTCAGTTGAGTTCCCTCCTTTGTGAAGTGGGATTATATGAGAGATTTTCCATAGTGAAGGAATGGAGCCTTCAGTTATGGTTCTATTAATAAGAATAGAGATGGGGTAGGCAAGAGCTTTAGCAGCAGTTTGAAGGTATTCAGGTGGTAGGAGATCGGCTGAGGGTGTACAGGGTTTGAGCTTATGAAGCAGAGTATAGATGAGGGCTGTGGGAATAGGTTTTAAGTAAAAGGTAGGTGGTAAGGTAGTGGAGGAGGGGTGATTGGGTAGGGCTGAGAGGTGGTAGGGAGTTTTCTAGAGATTGGATAGTTTCAGTAAAAAAGCTGTTAAAAGCATTAGCAATCTCATTTGGAGAGTTCTGGGAGAGACTAGATGGGGTCAGTGTTTTAGAGAGTCCTGGATGTAAGAGTTTATTTATGCCTGACCAGAAGCTTTTGGGTTGACTATGGTGATTTTGTTGGAGTTTGAAGAAATTGTGTTTTTTATCCTGAAGTATTGATTTTTTTGGTTGCATTTCTTAGTTGTCTAAAGTGTTGCTGATCAATTGGGTCTTTGGTGTTTCTCCATTTGGACCAGATTTTGTTTCTTTGTAGGATTTGTTGTCTGGTTTCTTTAGTAAGCCATGGGGCTGCTTTGCATCTAGTTCTTATGGAGCGTGAGGGGGCATGGAATTCTAAAATTTGTAGGAATGTGGAGTTAAAATGGGATACTGCTTCGTCAATTGGCAGGTGCCTTAAGGGTGACCAGTCACAGGCTTGAAGCTCAGTTTGAAAATTGACTGGATCTCATCTTCACAAAGTTTTCCAAAAACAAGTATTAAAGGATGTAGAGGTGGGTTAAATGTACTGGGCCTTTTGTTTCTATGTAAATCTGCGTTATACAAGCCATCATCAAAAGGAATGTTAAAAGTGAGTTTCCTCAAAAACAGCTTGAATTGAACCAAAACCTGGTCCAATTTGACTTTCTGTGCAGGAAAAAATGTTAAACCTTTTTCAAATAAATTGGCCCACTCCTCAGTGACATCAACATGGCTATAATTAAACACTTTAAAATACCCTGTAGTATTCAAAATAATTTTAACCACAGGATCTGTGTTCAATTCCAATATGTCTGCCACCAACCCGATCTTCCTTTCCCTCTCCCCTTCCCCTTCCCCCTGGTCCATGCTTGTTGGAGGAATGTCTGGGTGGGTGGGTATTGTTGACAGAAGTTGTGATTGTTGTCCCCCCTCTGATTCATTAATCTCTCAGATCTCCTCAGGAGGGTTTTCTAAAGGGATGTCATCATTGAAAGTATTCTGGCCTTCCAATTCATTAACCATCACACCAGCATCACTGTCTACACCAACAATATCACCTTCATAAACAGTTTGATGTACAACTGGTGGCCGTGGATAAGCTGCGCCTTTCACATACTCCTGTTCATCATGGTTACATTTCTTAACTTTTTTTGCTTTTAAATCAAGTAACAAATGATCAGTTTTAATAAAGACATGCCTATATTGTTCAGATTTAACATCAAATAATAAATCACTTTTAATAGAACTGTCTAAAGTCTCTATGGCTTTGATTAAATCCACCATTTGTTTCTCATAGTGCCATATCAAAACTTGCAACAGTTCACAGCCCTGTTTATTGAAAAGAGAAATCAACTCACGGTGCAAGTCTGAATCATGAATGAGTCCAGATGGGTATTTCCATGAACGAAGACCTTTTGGTATCCTTTCTACTTTGATGCTTTCACGCAAATAGTCACACTCAAGTTGAAAATTCCTGTATTTCACCACCATGTCTTGAAATGCTTTTAACTGTTTATCCAAACTGCTGAAATTGTTAGACTGAATATCTGTAGCCAAATGTAGAGACGACCTCTCTTTTAACCAGGTCTTAAGACTGAAATTGGAAAAATCATGGACCTGGTTACTGGTACCGGCAACCGGAACAAAGCTCTGTCCTGTTCTAACATCCGCCTGAGTATTGGGCACGCCTGTACGTTGCCCCGGTGGAATCTCATCATCCTGAGTCTGTCTTGAACCGGAAACCAAAGGTTGACTGTTTGAAGGTTGTCCACAATGATTCAAACAAACTGAATAATTGACTTGTTCAGTAAGTCTTTGAACCAGAGCAGTTAAATTGTTAACTGCATCTGATATGGAATTAATCTTCTCCTCCATGTCAATGGCAGACACAGCGCCTTGCACACAAACCAACCAAATCAAAATGAAAAGTCAAACCAAAAATATAAAAGGCAACTGTGAAAGACACCAACACAGTAGGAAAAACAATTTAGTGATTTCATCCGCCAAATGGCTGGACTTCCTCAGAATAAAAAACAGACACTGAGCAAGCATATAAATACCCGCCCAATTAAGGTTAATAGCACCAAGTAATGAATTAATTGAATAATTGATGCTTAATGCATAAAGACAAAATAAAAGTGAAATGCTTACTGCTTATAAGACAAATACAAAAATGAAAACATACACAATATATGACCTATGCATATTAAATATTTCTTGTAAACCATAAAAAATATATATAACGGTATATATATATATATATATATATATATATATATATATATATATATATATATATATATATATATATATATATATATATATATAAATTGAATGTATAAATCTCCTAAGTACATATAAAAAACAACATGAGCAGTACACATAAAATACAAATGTATAAAAAATATGTGTTTAAAATTGTTTAAATGGCAAACATAGATTTAAGCATGAGGAGACTAGCAATGGAAATGACATCATTGAGACCTGGAGAACATGCAGCATTACACCTAAACTGCCATCTAAGCTCCAGGAATTCAAGAATAATATCACGGAGACCACCTCTAGGGTCAACATCAACATTATCTAAAGCAGAAAATTTAAATGAATGCAAAGAAAAACCCTTTATATGTCTATAAAGGGCATTTCGCTCATCTTTTTTACTAATGTCATAATAATGCTGATGAAGTCCTGACTAAATGGACGAAACCTAGGTTAACAATGTTAACAGTGTGTTTGGTTATTTTGTATTGAGTGTTGAATAAACCAGGAATTCGTGTGGTCATCTTGTTGCTTTGTTTCATTTGCTTCAGTGGAACAGCTCGTGGCTCCCAGCTGCTTTTTATTACATTACAGGGATTCTTACCCTGTACATAGCTAATCTGTCCAGGAATTTCCTGGGCAATCCACAACCATGAGATAGCCTTTGCACTACTCCCTACATGGATTCAATATCCCTGCCACCATGCTCTCCCTTAGCAGTGCACCATGATTAATATGCATGGCGAGCTACCAAGGGGAACCATGGCTGTGTACACCGGTACATTCCATGTAGGCTCTACATGGATTTTATTGAATCCTGGGGAATGTTTTTGTGCAAAGGGGAAAGATTCTGTTGCACCCCCACACCCCCTCTACTTATATAGACCTATTTAGAGGTTGCACATTACCAGGGAAAGGGCATATTCCCAACTCTGGTATTACAGAGATCTCAAACTACTGTTGATCAACTTTCCTGTCAACCAAATGAACAGTGATCTGCATTACTAGTCACATACACATATGTATTTTATATATTTATATATATATATATATATATATATATATATATATATATATATATATAAATATATATATATATATATGAATATTTATATATAGAGAAAACTATCCATTCCGATGGATACCCAGTGATCCAGCTCCCCCACCCCATGAGCTTATTGGACTATAACTTTCCTTAGGGAAATCTAATTTCCAACCCATGACCACCATGGCTCTAGATGACTAGAATAAATTCCTGGCATTCATAGAGGTTATCCTTATAAACAACAACTCTTTAATACTATGCAAATTTAACTACCTTTCAAATTTTTAGAGCTTCTGCATTTCTGATATTGGATATGCTCAGCATTTCTTGAGGTAGTTAAAAAATGGCCTTTGTCAAATTGTCCTGAAACCAACCAGGGGCACAAACATTCTTGACTTAGTACTCACAAATGTAGCCCCTATCTGCACTCAGTCCTTCATTAATAAAGTCTGACTATAATCTGGTAGCCTTAATCTTCAAAACGTCCACTCCCTTGGTTACAGATACCATTATATGCATTGGTACTTGTACATATAGGTGCATAGGCCCATACACACCATTTTATGCATTGGTTCTTGTATATGTAGGTGCATAGGCCCATAGACACCATTATATGCATTGGTACTTGTATATGTAGGTGCATAGGCCCATACATACTATTATATGCATTGGTACTTCTATAAGTAGGTACATAGGCCCATGCACACCATTATATGCATTGATACTTGTATATGTAAGTGCATAGGCCCATACACACCATTATATGCATTGGTACTTGTATATGTAAGTGCATAGGCCCATACTCACCATTATATGAATTGGTACTTGTATAGGCCCATATTCAAACATGCAGACCCAAAGTTTTCTCAGATGTAAATGTATGTGGGTAATTGTCTAGGTCCTAGCACCCCTAACCTCCCACCACCACCATCACACACAGAAATGCACAAATGTGTAGTAGCATAGTCTTGATACATATACTGCTTTGTAACACCAGTCTACACAACACATTGAGAGAACATACCCTCAACCGATTCTTCAAGAAAGCAAAACAGGTATGTGCATGGAGAACCGATATGAATCCATGCACTAAGGTTTACAATAAACACATCATGTAGGCTCCCAAACACCTACCAATTTAGTATATACCCCAGCTAGTTCTGCAGCATATGTGGAACTTGTGGGTTTTTGGGGGAGGTGGGTTTTGTATGGATACAGCCCTAAACATTGAGTTGACTCCATGGTTGTTGCATATCATTCCACAGTGTATATTGTATTCCTCACAGTACTATACATTACCCCACCCACCCCCAACCATCAAACACACATGCCACACTACAGACCAGTCACAGATACTTGCATAAAACTGTTGCTATAATAATATGTAGCATGGCACAAGGTGATAGTATTATATAGCAACTTCTATTTTACTTTGTACATTACATAAGCCCTCAGACAACTGTCATAACATTACACATGAAACAGATAATACATGGCCAACACATATGCATTGTCTGTAGCAACACACAGAACAGTCTTAAATGAAGTTGACATTAGCCTACAATCCCACATTAACCCCCTTTTAACCAGAAATGTCACTAGACCCTCAGTCACGATAACATACACCAGCACCATGGCAGCAGTGCTGCATCTTGAAACAGCAACATAAACAAACAGTAGAGTATCAGCATGTCATGGATATCTCACAGCAACACAACGGTGCATGAGTGATAGCAATACATTTTCCACATACTGACCTTTCGGAGTCATCTGCTGCCATACCTTTCAACCTGGAAATATCAAAAATCTGGACAAGGCCCATGCAAAATAGGTACAAATTTGTACGTTGATTAACAGAAAATTTGCATACATACTTAAGTAACCCCACCCACTCCAATGGAATTGTGGGATACTAGCTTTCAAATGCAGACTGAAGAACAGACAACCAAAATATGGCACCAGAGTCCCCCTGCAGCCTTTGCAATGTCCCATTACCTGGCTATTTTACCCCATTTACCATAAACATTAATGTTTGCATACTGCTTTACTTCTACAATGATTGTAAATGCACAAACACTAAGAGACATCTGCTAAACAAAGCAACTGCAATACCACTGTCTCACAATAAAAATAGACTTCACTTAGCATTAAAACTTCTCTGCCCTTGAAACTCACATTCATTGAAATAGCACTGAAACCCATACCACATCCAAAGAAAATGCATCTGGCCAGTGGTGAATAAAGATTACCTTTGGGCCATTTTCAAATCATAGGCCCCTTGCACACAAAACAAGAAACATACATGTGTTCTTTGATAACCTTCCTGACCTTATTACATTACATTCCTTATATAATACAGCACACTTTTTAGACTTAGAGCACATTTTAAATTTATTTGAACATTATTTCCAGTAGGCAATGAAACAAAATGCATGAACCAATAATGACAAAACTGCCCAATTCAGAACATTTCCATCATAAACGTCTACTTCCACACACAATCGCATTTTAAATTTATTGTTTGAACATTTTTTTCCAGTCGGCAATGAAACAAAATGCATGAACCAATAATTACAAAACTGCCTGCCCAATTCAGAACATTTCCATCATATATATATATATATATATATATATATATATATATATATATATACATATAAAAATAGAATGACATTAGTGTAAGCCATAGGCATCTTGCACTGTTTCTTGCACTTATTTTCAGTTTTTTTTTTTTTTTTTTTGGGGGGGGGACAAAAGGCCAAAAACCAGGGACACATTTTAAACATTGCTTGTATAATTTTGGAAAGTTGCTAGAATTAGATGTGATGTTACCACCATGCATGTCACTGCCAAGTTGTGAACCCAGGATCCTGTGCACTACAGTCAGCAGCTTCCTGAAAGATAGCAAGGAAGACTGAAACTAAAATGGCTATCATTTAGTGAATTCAGTTCTCACTTCTCAGTGCATAGCTGTCAGCCTCTTAGCACAAAAACATGGGCAAAGCCAATAATGGGGAATACAGAATTCAGCTCTCACTTCACCATAGCTCTCAACATCTCTACACAAAAAACCTAGACAAAGCCAATAATACAGAAACACAGCCCCAAAATAGGGACAAATTTCAAACACTGATCTTATAAACTTATAAAGGTTTTGTTTACCATTTATTTTCTGAAGAATATAAAGTCTGAAATTCAAATGCCTGTCATTATTTAGGGAATTCAATCCTTCAGTGTCAGTGATTTGCCACAAAAATCCAGAAAAAACACAGATTTTATGAGAAACAGAACAGAACAAAACTATGAGGTAAAAATCTGGATGGCTTGGTGGGTAGGGAATTAAGGCTCTTGTACTTAAGTTATTGGGTTTGAGCCCAAGTAACTCTCTAGCCAGCAGGTGTATTTGTTTACACATACACACACTCTAGTTCTTATACCTTGTTTTAAATTAATATAGCCCTTGAGTTTGATGCACATGTATTTCTGTTAAAGTAACAGTGTGTAGCCAGGTGTACTCTTTCTTTGCACACTTCTGGGTACATTTCTTGAGCATCTCTTAGAACACTGAGGCATTTTCCCCATATTATGCCTAAAACTGTCAAAACCAATGCATTCAGCAACAGGGGCACATTTTGCTTACAGAAAGAAACGCTAGTCTAAGCGCAATATATTTGATAGTCTTAGAGGGAACATCTGAAACATTGCATGCACTTATTAAGTGCTGGAAGCATGAGACTTGTGTTATTTTTATATGCAGAATGGGATGGGAACAGTGATATGAGTTTGCAATCACAAAATCGGATTCTCGGACTACACCCTAAATTAATGCATTTAATACTTTTGCAGCGTGATACTATCAGCTCGTGTATTCTTACTGTTGCTTATTTCTATTTGCTGTAATTTGTTTAAGATGACGCAATCCTGAGTTTGCATTATCAATATATCATCCTATATCAGCCACTAACTACTATGTTCAATTGTCTACTGCACCGTGTTTTGTAGATGTTCTCCACAGCTTCCTCTGTAAATAGGTCTGGTCCCGCAGGGAAGTCCAGTTAAACACGCACACACACACACACACACACACACACACACACACAAACACACACCTTACCTCCAGTTGTTTCTTTCCTTCCAGCCAGCATAATAAATACATCCGTTCCCCACTCGCGACAGAATAAATAAATCCATCTCTCCATGCTAAGCAGCAGCAGAATAAATAAATCCAAGCAGAGAAGTTCTTCATGCTAAAGAAAAGCCAGCAGCAGAATAAATAAATCCAAACAGATCCCGCTCATGTTTGCCGGAAATACGTCTTCCGACTGGTTGGTGGAGTTGAACACTGACGTCATTGCTCATGTTATGACGTCAGCAAAACCGCAAATTTTTAAATAAATGTTTAAAAATAAATCAGAAATAAAGGGGTGCCACACAGGAATTGTGGCACCCCATTATTTAACCCCAAAACTCATTTTTTACTGAGTAATTTGGTATGGTTGGGAGGTATGTCTGCTGCACTTCCAACATCTTCATCGCAAGATGCAATACTGCTCAATTTGTTGCTTCTCAGAAATTTTCTGTATCATGATGAGGCCCATAGTGAATGCTGGAGCTTATATTATGCAGTTTTGAAGCTACTAGCAAGGCATTTATGTTACTGAGGCACAACCTAATGAATGTACTTGAGTCAAACATTACTCATTGTGACAACAAACACTGCTGCACTGAGGCTTGCTCACCTACATCCACTTGCATCAGCATTTACAAAGTTCACTGAGTATGCGTTGTCAGGTCAATGACTGCTGCAAGGACGTGGATAAATATAATTTACTAATGTAGTCTATAGAGGTACTAAAGACAAAACTGCTGTCACATTTAGGCACCTTGTTACTTATACATATTTTTCCATGACAGTGCTCACACCCTAACACCGTCATTGTACACTGCTCATTTCTCCACTAAACAATGAAGGTGCAATGACTGCTCACATTAACCAGCTGCCTGATGTGCATCACATGGCAGCAACATCAATGTACATTACAACAAGAGGGCTACCGCTGGTCTTTGGAATACATCCTGATAAGTGGTCATGGCTTCCAAGGCCACTGATGTTGGCAGGGCTCCTGGATGGTGCAGCAAGGAAGGTACAATCTTCCTATTCCTGCTGCACAGGGAACATTGGGAGTGCCTAGATGGCGACTCCTGTGAGGGCCCCCAGTATAAGGTGGATGCCTAACTTAGTCTTGCAAGAACAGTGTCAAAAAACACTGGCGTAGCCTGCTATGGTAAGTGCTGTTGGCCTAACTATAGTGCCCAGCAGAGGTACCATCCTGATCTGTTTAGCCAGTGATGAGAAGAGGTCAGAACAAAGATCCCTGAGATGCATTGCAAGCAATTTTTATATTTTCACTGCCTTGAAATTTATGATGTAAGGTATTGTGATTATAGTAGGCATGTAATTCAGGAGTCCTTTTATTTAGCTCTGGCAGAAATCACAAAGAAGTCCCTCCTTTTTCAGAGGTGAACGTTGTCTCTCTCCATGGAAAGATGTGTGTATCACTTATTGAAATTTTATGTGGCATTCATTAATATTACTGCTACTTGTGTACACACACTGCCAGAGTAAATATCTACAAAACCGGTGTAACTTTGTTACAGTCGTGCATTGTGCACATTAGCAGTGAAGTAATTATCATGCATATCATGTCAGGGGATGTACTGTTTGCAGATATTATGTGAATTTAGGACTCAAATGTGCCATATGATTGTAAAGGTGTACACTGTATGATAAAGTAGCATCTATTAGGAGAGAAAAAAAAAAAAAACTTTGCACATACAGGCACAGTTCTTCACACACCAACAAGCAGGATACATGTCATAGCTATAAGATGCACAGGCATGTGTTTTTGCTGACATGGGCCCATCTGTCTTACAACAGTGCATCTAGTGCCCACTGAACTGACATGTGGTTTTCATTTGTGACTTGTGAAAACTGCCAAACTCAAGGTACACTTGCTGCTGAGGAGAGAGAGACTGTTTCTGTATGGCAAGGGGGTGGACATGTTTGTTTGTTTGTACTTGGGCATGTACTATGGATTTTGATTTTGGGAATGAAGGTAATGCTTTTGCGGGTATCTGTGCTGGGACCTGTATTGATTGGAAACAGTGTCCTAAATGACATAATATTGCCCATGCTTCACTTTGATATCTGTCACTGTTGGTCATACTTTCCCTTGACACACACAAGTTTCTATTGCCCAACCATGTTCTGTAGGCCAGAATGTAATACATCTATGTATGGTGATTGCAGGGGGTCCAGACATCCAGAAATCCACACAGTGTACAGGACTTGTGCCACACAACGGTACCATGCCACCACTCTGTTATACACAATTGCACACATGGGCAAAGCCATCACATTGTGAGGGCTAATACATGCAGGCAGAATTATCTCTAACATGTCATAGTAATATATTTACTGCTTTTATAGTACCTACTAGATCATATGTTACATAAATAATGCTATTATGATTTTTTTTCTCTATCTTTTCCACCCTTTGTCACTCGCCTTCTTTTCTGAATTTCATTTGATGCTTTTTGTTTTATATCTATTTCTGTTTTCTCAAACATCTACCAAGGCACTGCCAGTGGCATGGTCAAGGTTCACACACCCTAGTGTGATCTAGACTTCTCCAGCCAGCATTCCAACTGACTCCAGACCTACCTCCCCATCATCTGCGGTGGAGGGCCAGCTAGGTTGCATCTGCAGTCGCTTACTGGAAGGGAGTGCTACTATTTCCTTCACTGGCAGTGCTAGGTCTGTGTAGTTTGTCACATGGCAGTGCATCACTGAGATGGTAAGGGAGTTCGTGGGCTGGTGACCAGAAGTCTGCATCAGCATTCCCTGGCACAGATGGGAGGAAGGACAAGGTGTTAACTGTCTTCCTGACTCCAGCCCAGGCAGTATGTAAAAGGAGAGTTACACCCACATTGTTCTCCATTCTGGTATTCTCCTATCTTGTGCATCAGCTCCTTGCCTGTTTGTTGCCCAGTCCTCCCCATCACCAATATTCTCCCTTTGTCTGCATGTCTACAATTCCACTGTCACCTCAAGTGTGTGTGAGCATCTCCCCTATCAGTCTTTGTCAATGTTTTACCTTTGTGTGTCACCTGCTTCCAAACCTCTCCCACTTTCCATGCCCTTTCTTACCCTTACATCTTTCACCATATTTCCTTCTCTAAAAAAATGGGCATCAGTCTCACTCCCACCCCCATTCTTACCTTACATGTTTCCTTGGGTATGTTGTACTACTCACAGTACCCTTATTCCTACTTTGCCTATACACCCATTTCCACTCTATTTAAAATAATAAAAATAAATCTAAACATGTCTGTACCCTAATTACTGTGGTTTGCAGGCTTTTTTCTAGCATTGTTATGTAGCGCATTCATAGATTCATAGAGTGTTACTAAGCCAGTGACCTGGAGAGAGAGGGGGCTTTCTAAGCCTAGCCATGTTTTCCCAAAAGAATGACATCCTATATCCAAATAGAACATTGAGGGCCAGGCATTTATAAGCTACCTCTGTTCATAAGGGACATGAGTGCCCAGCCTGGTATAAATTTCCAGTTCCCCATTGACTGGTCTAGGTTGGGGAATAGGAAGTTTACACCTGGCCTGGCACCCATGTCCCTTATGGACAGAGATAGCTTATAAATGCCTGACCTCAATGTCCTGCATTGCACATGCTCCTTGCTCACTATTTCTCTTTGAATCTTTCCTGGCTACAGTTGTGGGAATCTATTCTCACCTCTGGAACTGTCATTTCCTTGACAGATTTTTAATTAGTTGCAGCGTGTGCCACAAAATTCCAGCTAGTTAATTGATAATTGTCTTTCTGCCATATTACATTACAAGGATATCCCTAAGAATTCAATAAGAAGTGAAGTATAATGTCAGTTCTTGAAGTCTTTTTGAATAATTTAAGTTTTCCAGCCCTTTGATATATCAGGTAAGGAAAAATGTACAAATTCACAAATTGTCTCAGTCAGTTTGTTTGAAGGCTGCAAAATCTAGAATCATTTTAGTCTTGGGTGTCTTTTTTTGAAGGCTACAAAATCAAAATGCAGAGTCATATTCATTCCTGATTCAGATCAGTGACTTACTTTGAGTAATTACATATACTCTTTACAATTGAGTGGAATGCAGACTATACTTCAGTGAAGTTAGTTAATGCACACTGGTCTGGTTTCAAATTGTTGCCCACTACTACTCCTAGATATTTAGTGATGATGTCACTTTTATGACTTGACCATTTATTTTATAATCATAATTTTTACCCTTTTTGCCAAGTCTCATGATATTATAATTTACTATAATTAAGGACAAGATTATTACTTCTGCAGCACAGTTTAAGATCTACAGACTCATACCTCTCAACTGTACAGATTTTTGCAGAATGCCCAGATTCTTGACTCAAATATTTGGTCTGCTCCTCATAAAATTATGTTTTTTTCTGGCAAATCATTGACAAGGCATTAAAGATTGAAGTTAGAAAAGAATGACAGCCATTTGCATTTAAGACTTCATATACTGCGGTGGTGGTGCTGCGGTAGCGTTGTCGCCTCACAGTTAGACGTTGCCCGTTCGATTCTCAGTTAGAGCGTCTTCTGTGTGTCGACATGCGTTAATGGGTGTTCCTTCATTGAAGATTGTGCATTAGGCCCGGCAAGCCAGCACGTAAAAATCTACTGCCAATCATTAGCGGACCGGAGTTCCGCTGTGGCGACCCCTAACCGGGAAAAGCCGAAAGAAACAAACAAACCCTTCAGAAACATGCCTGCTAACACAAAACCTGTTATTCTATCAACTTTCTAAGTTTGTAAGAGCAATATTTAAACATTGTCCCTATTTCTGGGCCTTTGTCACCCCATTGTTTATGGCTTTGTCCAGATTTCTTGCTCTAAGAGGTTGAGAGATAGGTCCACAGTAGATTTCAGGAGGTATGTTTTTGAATCCCAGAAATGGTATAAAATGGATTATAAGGCATTGTCAAATCAGGTTTTGTCAACTCCCAGATCATTAAGTTTGATTTAGTGAAATTCTGGATAGGGCTTTAACATGGGACTTGCAGGGGGTAGAAATTTGACAACTAGTTGAACTAGGGTTTCAGTGAATCAAGCCTGAAAATCCAGGACTCAGAGAAAGTCAACCCAGCAACACACATTGCACTTGCATACAAAATTAGTTTTGAGGGAAGACTTATTTCCTGTAACTTTATGGGGAAGCTTATTCTATAATCCTGGAAGACACTGCATTATGTAATTGTCACTTTTTATACTTATTATTACTGTTATTGGTAGCCATTTTAAACACACACAAAAGCGTGCCCTTAAGCAACACCATGTAACCACAAAAATAATAAATATAAATAAACAAGTAAACACAAGGAGACTCTTCCTTAACGAAAACAGTCTGCTTTAATTAATTAAAAAAAGCAAATTAGTTAACACTTTTATTCTGTTTGCAAATACATTTTCCAAACTGGGATGCAAGACTCAAAATAATCATATAAAAAGTAAAACTGATTCACATGCCTTGTGAATACACTAATCCAAATTTGTTTAAACTTTAAATGCAGTGGTTGTTATGATGTTATGAAGAAAAATAAGTAAAATATTTAAAAAAAATGACAGCTACTGAAAAAAAAAATATTATGTTCATGAGTAAAATTGCTTATTCACTGAATAAATAGTAATACATAGTAAAACATGTACACAAATATATATGTAGATGCAAAGATACACTAATAAAATGCACTCGGGTATATAAACAGGAACACTGGCAAGAGTTTATCTCTCTCTCTCTCTCCATATATATATATATATATATATATATATATATATATATATATATATATATATATATATATATATAATATATAGACAGTTACTAATGAATGAGCCAGCAACATTGATATAGATCACAGCTGTGGGTCCCATTTTTCTAAATGGATACTACACACCTTACCTGAAAATTGGGTGTCTTTTCCAATACACTACTTAATTTCTTTTTTTTTTTTGCAAAATGGTTTCCTGAACATCTGCACTAGCTATAAATATATAGCAGTTATTAGTAAATTAGTTCTCAAAACATGCGAGTAAGCTGACATATAACATAAAGGTCAGTGGTTTTATTGTTATTATTATTATTATTATTATTATTATTATTATTATTATTATTATTATTTGTATGTAAAGAAACAGCATCTTTAGTAACTAACAAATCATCTTCAGACACCTCAGCCCACCATGCTCTTCCTTACAAACTTGAAGGAGTCTAAATTAAATGGCAGCAATCCTTTCACTCCATTTTAACTTCTATCCATTAAAAGTTAATTTCCTTAGAGATTTCTCCTCATGTAGGGTCCTGTTGTGCTACTGATTTAGAGTATGTGTGATGGACAGTTTCTATGGTTCCATAACTGGTGTCATTGCTGCCACATACTGTATAATGGGAAGTGGCTTTGATCTCACAATCTGCACGACTGCCACCAATTTTCATCTGATGGTACAGTTTTTTAATCTGCACTGCTAGTACAGGATAATGTTAAGGAGGTGAATGGCCTTAATAGTGGACTGTAAATATACACTACTGTCTCTGGTAATAGCCAGTACTTCTCACAGTTGCACTGTACAGCTGCAAATTGGAGTTGAGCCCAGTGCCTTCCAGTGCAAACTTACAAATAGTAATTGAAATGTGAGCAAGATTATTTTGGACTTCAACCGCACACACACACATTTTCCAGGAAGGGACAATGGTAGCAGTCCAATATCAACACTTTTACCCTGTCTTTACAGTAATGCTACCATGAACTTATTCATACTAGCAAACCAAATGCAAAGTTACTGTTTTCCCTTAAAATATGCCAACTATTAAATATATGTTGCTGTAAAAGACCGAGGAGGAAACCAACAGTTAATGCTACCAGTTCAGTACATATACCCTTTACCTAATAAATAAACTACTACACAACCATTTAAAGCTAAATAATAGGTCTCTTTACTTGAAACAAATACATTCTCAAATTCTCATGTTATTCATAACATCAGATATATAAACAGTGCACAAAGCAAATACAAAATACAGGTGTTTAAACAAACAGATGGCATAAATAAGAATATCTAGCAGTTTATATCGACACCTCACCACTAGAATTTAAAGAGAGATATATTGAATTCTGGCTAACTCTGACACAGTTTGAAAGCGTAGATGATACATTTCACAGCTAAAACGGAATCCAGCTTGATCTCTGTTTCATCCACATAGTCCATTGCTTACATTCTAGAAGTATGACAGTAAATGGCTGTAACTATGAGTCTTTCTCTCTGCTTAAGGGAATCAAGGCATTCCTTCCTGTTTAGGTTAACAAGTGCATGACACTTTCTCTGTTTTCAGATTATTTTACCTTTAATGTGAGGGAAGAGTGAAATAAGGCAATGTATCTTTGACCTGTAGTAACATTTCAAAAAGCAGATTTAGTTTCATTTTCAATGCTATTTTTTTCTTTCTGTAAACGCATACATTTCACATGCTGCAAAATTTACAGTGTCCATTTTTTTTTATGAAAAAGAAATTACATTTGCTTTAGAATAGTTCTATTTCTATATTTTTCTACCACCCACCCTGACCATCTCATGCACGTTTTGTTATTCTACCACCAAAAAGGAAAGCTTTGGAGTACAATTGCATTTTAAGTTACACTATCCAGTTTCTGGCCTTGATAAATCATCTGTATGTGCATTACAGACATCAGTCTCATGTTAAACTGTAACACTGTAACACTGTAGGACTGCTAGCTTAGACTCCATCTAAGAAGCTTGTTATTTTGCTTTACTACTTCCAGTGATAATGATCTGTAACAACCATGAATTTTCTTTTCATGTAGATAAAACTTAGCTTTTGGAGAGCCCAACTATTCCTTCTGTACAGCTATATATGGTTTCCCTTGGCTGATGTCCATAACTAAAGTGTACTGCTTGATGTTCTTCTGCCTGTGAATAAGTATGACTGAGTACAGCACCCAGTCTATGGTTTGAAGTATGTATCTATACAACAAATTCCTATTGAAAATTAGGACTAGCTACTACAGGGAATTCTGGAAAACTTGCTCAAGAGCTAATATCCAGATAATATTATCTGGCCTACTCTTTTGGATAAGGTCCATGAAAGGAGTGTCTATGGTACTTTAATGAACAACAAACTTTCTGTAATATCCAGTTATCCTAAGGAATGTCCTCACCTGTTTGTTTATTTATTTTTTTTATTTTGGTAACATCAATAGGCCCTGCCTGAACAGCCACCACTTTGGCAAGCTCTGACTGAATATTGACACTACTGACCCAATGACTGATGTAAGTTTTCTGCCATTTCTGTCAATCATTTGTCACCTTACTAGTCAACCCTTACCCCTTTAGATCTGTTCAGCATCTCTATGACCTGTTGTACAACTAGGACTGATTAATAATGTCAGTGTCTTCTATATAAGTATCTGGAAATATGCTGGGGCATTCTTCACCCCAAAAGAGCATTTTAGTCATGTCAAACAACTCAAAAAGTGAAAGGTATTGGTCCCTCCCTCACTAAGTGTGTCAAGTGTTCTTGCCAGTAACCCTTAGTCATCTCATTTGTGATCAGAAAGTTACCCCTACCATGCTGCTATAATGCTTTAACTGCTGTAGGCATGGGGTATGCATCAACTTCTGTGTGACTATTTCGTTTTGTATAGTCTACACAAAACCTGGTGCTTATGGCCCTTTTTAAGTCAACATCACCAGTGAATCCCAGGACTACTGGATTTCTAGATCCATTTTCAGCATCTCCTACAATTCTTCCCATATGGTTTGTTTGACTTGTTCAGGCACCCTCTAAGTAACCTTCTTGGTTAGTTGGTGGATTCCTATGTCCACACAGCACTCAGATGAGCAGTACTTCCTGGCTTAGCAGTGGACATGTACTTCCTGAACCTGCACAAGGGATAGATGCTGTGATAATACTATATCATTCATTGAGATGTCACTTTAAGCTTCACTGAGAAGATCCACCATACAATCTCCCATTGATTCTTCTTGTAATCCACTGCATGTGTTAAATAATAGTGTCAGTCCATCATGGTAGGGCTTTATCATGTCAACATGGCATAGTTTTTGTTTCTGCCTTCTGCCTGGCAACTTGATCACATAACTGACATCCCTTGCCTTACTCACAACAGGGAATTACCCTCCTATCCTTCATGTGCTGTGTTCATATGCCAACCCCATAAGTTCCCTAAGCTTGGTCCTGAAATTTTGCATCCCTTCAACAACAGACTCATTGTGGGAATCAGATTTAATCTCCTACTCATCTGAAATTAAGTTTAGATCCCCCCCCCATTATGTGATCATAAAGTAGTTCAAATGGTAAAAACTTTGGATTCTTGGGGCACCTCCCAATATGCAAAGACTCGATGGTGTAGCCAGTTGTTCCACTTCCATTTAATCTGGTCTGGAAATGCTCTTAGGCATGTCTTGAGGGCATAGTTAAACATCTCTTCCAATTATTTATTTGAGAATTATAGGGATGGCTTCACTGCTGTATCACACAGCTATCACAAATGCAATTTAATATGTTTGACATACAGTTAGCCCCTCTGTGAAATATTTCCTGGGGAAAACCACCTTGCTGATAATTTCTGACAGAGCATTTTCTATCTTTCCTGCCTCGGTAGAGGAAAAAGACACTGCTACGCTGTACCAGGTGGCATAGTGTTGTTGTTGTGTCTTTTGGCTTGTCCCGGTTAGGGTTCGCCACAGTGGAACTCCGGTCCGCTAATGTTTGGTAGTGGATTTTTATGTGCCGAGTTACCAGCCCTGATGCACAACCTTCAATGAAGGCACGCCCATTCACGCATGCCTCCACACAGAAGACGCTCTAGCTGAGAATCGAATGGGACAACGTCTTGCTGTGAGGCGACAATGCTACCGCAGCACCACCAACCGGGTGGCATAGTGTACCATCATCAAATTAGAATTTTTATCTATAGTACTTGGCATACCAAGAGGTCCCACAAAACCTATGTCTACCCACTGAAATTGGGGTCTATATTATGATATCGCATGGTCAGAAGAGCGAAAGACACATAATCGACCCCATGTAAGCGAAAGCTTACAACGTCGAAACCTCAGGAAAAAAATTGCTGTTCCAAAAAAAAAAAAAAACTGTAAAACATTACAGCCTCCCACACCCCCCTACTTAAATATACCAACTCAGAGATCGCACTACAGTGCCAAAAAGGCAAAGTAGAGAAAGCACCCAAACAAATTCTTTCCCTGGGAAAGAATTTGCTGAAAAGCCACTTTGCTATTTTGCCTTTCTGTGCTTTTCAGTTTGACAAAGATGCATTCGACAATCTGCTTCTGCGACAGTGTAATAGGGAGCCCTGAAATTGATATCATTAACAGACAATGGCACAAAAGCAACCTTTTAACACTGTTTGCGTATCTTGCAGTATCCTCTCATTTCCTCTACAGTACATGGTCAATATAAATTTGTATAAACCTCCTTTTTGTATACTTTATATTCAAATGGCCTGAAAAAGTAATATCATGGGCTTTCACCAGAAGTGCCCTATGGTAGGTCATTGGGACTGTCACCTGTTCTATCACTTCTTTGTGTAGTCCTCATTCAGGAGTCCATTCACTGTACAGTAACTTCTTGACCTAGGTAGAGACTCCCTATGCCCTTCAGGGTCAGGATCCATTTTGTTTTTTCTTGGCTACCTCTCTCATGTTCTATAATGCAAGATCTGAAGCCTATGCCTGTCTCAACTCTCTTTTTGTGATCCCTTCCAGGAAAACCATATTACAGAAGTCTAATATTTTTCAATAACTTTTTCTTAGATTTAGATTTACTACTACCAGTTATTTCTTATCCTAAAGTAGTTTCTTCCTGAGGAGGTATGTTACTTTTTGACAGTTGTGGCTAAGATGCAGACTCTATGCTACTACCTAGACCTTCTCCTAAAGAAGTAGCCAAGCTAGGGCAGGGAGAAGGAGGCAACACAAAGTGTTAGGAAGCATGATTGGCCTTCTGATCCTGATCACTATTAAAGTGCATACTGGCTTTAAAAATCCAGTATTGCATTTGTGTTCAAACCTGAGAGCTGTAGTGCTCCATATGTAGATTGAAAACTAAAACCTGAGTGGTGTAGTATTCTGTGCAGGGTGTAAACTGTAATAAGCAATTTGCGACAGTTTAAAATAAAAAAAAAATTTTTTTCTCTCTTTTTTTTTTTAAATCTGTGGAAAGTGGGGACAGGGAGCAGAAACAGTACCTGATTGGCTACTGCATTTCAGGAACCATAGGTACCAAATTGCTGACCTTTTTTCTCCTCAGCTGATGAGGGGTGGGTGAGATGCAGTAACAGTACCTGGCTGGCTGATATTTTTGTTTTGTTTTGTTTTACTCCTTAGACTCAATTGTGTTGAGGGGCACCATACAGAGGAAGATCTCTGGATGCTAGATTGTCACCATCTTCTGTTGAAAGTGTAAGCATTGGCTGGGCATTGCCCTTGTTACCTTCCAAACATGATTGTCTCCATGACTAACTGTCTGTAATTGTATCTACACTAGATAGTGTCTCATTAAAGTCACTACGTATTAGAACATCTGTTGGGAGATCATCAAACACTGTCACTTGCTTGTGTTCTTGACCCCCCCCCTTCCCAGTTCAAATAAACCCTGCCCAATGGCATCTGAAGGGGTACAACTCTCATTGCATTAACTGCAGTGGACTACTTGGGCAAGAGTAATAGTCTCTTCTAACAACTGCAGGCTTAACGCAACTTATATTTGACACAGTATCCCTTTTATCAATGGTATCCTTCCACTCTACTAGGATAGGCTACAGGCCCTTGTGATTGTCTGAAGCAAATGCATTTTCAAGTCAACTCAAAACTACTGCTGTGCTACCTCTGTTAGCTCCATGTTTTGACTTCTCCCTACCTTCTTGCTATAGACATTTGAAGCACACGGGCCCCATTTGATTGCACTAACAACACTTTACTGTAAGGCCTTGACATATATTTGAGCCAGTGGTTCCTCCTATCCAACAACTCACGGTTTACTATCATATGAGTGATGAACAAAACAAAAAACATCCAAAACACTGAAAAACATGACCGAACATGGAACACTGATCAAGTCAGTATGTCGAATAACGTGAATAATTTGAATCGGCATAATTCGACATATTGTGCACCCCACATCATGCACCCCACATCTGTAAGAACAGTAACTGTAGTTCTGGTTGTGAGCAGTACGAACGTACTGCACAACAATAAATACACATTTTTGCCTGCACCCCCCCACACCCTCTGCAAATTATATATTCCAACTCTGAGATCAAACTACAGTGGGGAAAGAGGTAAATTTCCCGATCCACACTGTCCTGCGATCTCTACTTACAACACCGACCACATATATGTGAATGCACAGTGCATTCACTGACCGGGACCTCGCACACATGAAAGCTCGGTGAAATGAAATTGACCCACCCAGAATTCAACATCTCATCGTCGCCGAACCTTCACCCATAATTTTGATAGTAAACCCCAGCTCTCACCCCCGCTGCTGGTGTAACCTGCTGTGAAAGTTTAGGCTGTCCCATATGGGTTTCTTATACCAATATGTAGTTCTATGTAATCGCTCTTGTACATTTCTGCCTACTGGTCAGACTGAGGTCAGTCTACTTACCCATTTCTTGAGCAATGTTACACTCCTGATCTTTTAATCTGATTGTTATACTATCACACAAAGTTTTGACTGCCGGCTCCTTTATCATACATTTTCCTAACATTTTAAAAGTAGAAATTGACATCCAGTCACCTACCTATGAAAGTAAAAGTTTATTTCTGCAATGAACTCTCTAAACATTGTCCACTGATTTTCGACTTCTTCTTCGCTGCCCAAACTTTTCCTATAAGTCTCAAGAGTGAGATTAAACCATTCAATAAGAATATTTTTCACGTTCCAATAATCCAGGCCATCAGAATCTGGCATTTTAGCCACTTCAAGCATTACCTGAGCTAAGACTTTCAGAGCATTATCCATTGCCCTTGGTCAATTTGGTGCTGATTACAGACATATTCAAATGGCTAAATAAAACTACTGAAGTCCCTCCACTCCCTTTATAATGAGGAAACAATTTAGTACTGGCCTTGGCACGCAGCCAGGGCTCTGTCTTCACCCCCGTTATTCATGTACCTTTGGCAAAGGGCAGCGTTTCTGTCACATGCTGACACAGCTTTTCCCTTTCCTCTCATTCCCATTCCTTTTCTGCAGCTTCGGCCTGTTTTTCTTCTTGCTCTCTACCTGTTCTCAATCTCTTTTTTTCTGTTTTCAGTGCATTTGCATCTCAGACTGTTTCATTCTCTCATCTACTTTGACCTCCAGGTATTTCATTTTCATCTCTAGTTTCTTCAGTTCAGCCTGCATTTTACTGTCTTCTAGTGATGGACTGCGGTACTTTGCTGCAAATGCTGCAGTCACAAGCACTAGCAAGGGATTTCCATTTTAGTGGATCGAATTTTAACTGCCCCCAAGGCAGGTATACTCTTATCCTTGATTATACTAGTTTACTGGATTCATTTCCATTTGCATTATTTAGTCAATTGTGACACTATTTTTTCATATTCCACAGAGTTTATTTTTGCTTGTTCCCTAACTATTCTGACTAAGAAAATAACATAACTGCTGTGCAGGGCATACTGCATATTTACCTTGGTGGCAAAACTGTTTTGCAGGCTACAGGTCCAGTTCACAGTGTATCCCATCACTATCAACTCATTAGTATGTGACAGGCAGGGCCTGTTTTCTCATGCTCTGGGTTCCTGCTGCCAGTAATTTAAGATAGACAGGGTATGCAGTCTTTTGGTCTGCATTTCGGCTGCCCATTAATATATGATGGTGCAGATCTTAAATCCACACTTTTAACACCAAGCAATATATGAGGGGGTGACATACTTCTCAACTTCCCAGCTTTTCACAGAATGCCCAGATTTTTGTCTCTTATTTTTGGTCTAGTCTTCATAAAATTTGTAGTTTTCTGGCAATTCACTGGGATGATCTGATGACTGAAGTCATTAAATAGTGACATACATTTGAATTTCCAACTTAGATCCTTCAGAAAACGTTTGTTAAACACAAAACCTGTTATTCTAGCAACTTTTTAAGTTTATAGGAGCAATATTTAAAATCTGTTTCTATTTTTTTGCCTTTGTCCCCCCATTTTTTCAGGCTTTGTCCAGATTTCTTGTACTAAGAGGTTGAGAGATATGGGGGGGGGGTGACTATCCTTAAGAGTGTATGGCATCTGTTTTGCAAAAAAAATACACCCTGTTGGAAGGATAGTTATGTATATACATACAATACCATTTCTTTGGAATCATCTTCCTCTCCACATAAAACAAAGTAGTTTCCTTACACTATTCAAATATAATCTGTAGGAATGGATGGGTATCAGCAAACTACCTCTGGTTTAGTACCCTTATGCATGGATCTGGGTAACATGTAAATGTTCTACTCATCTCTAGGTTATTTATAATTGAAATATAAGGACTAAAAAGCTTCATGAGACTGTATGGCTAGGCTTCCAAAGCTCCTTAGGGATCAATAACCAAGTAACTATATATGAACCTATGAAATGTGCACTGCTGCTTCAGTAAAAGCCAATGCCGGCAACACCCACATAAGCTTTAGACTATATAACTGCAGATCAGACTTATAACCATTGAATCTCCTGAATTCCATCACTTCCAACTGAGCAAGATGATTTTTAGTGCAATATTAGCAATAGTAACTGAAACTTGATCAAGATTAATTTGCAAACAAGCACACACAATATTTTCCAAAAGTGGTTAATAGCATCTCTCAAGTACTAATACCCCCCTCCCCCCTGTCTATACAGTATTAGTGCATTAGGCCACTCCATACTAGATGCCAAAACACAGTAGGTGTTTTCCCTTAATATAAACCATCCATTAAATCTTTATCAGGTGGAGTAGAAGGATGAAGCCCTGACTATGGTCCATTTAACCTGGGTTCAATTAATGATTGGTGAAGTGGCAGGGAGGGATGGTGGTGCTGTGGTCCACTCCTGTGATGATTCCTGGTGGTCATTGGAAACATTGCTATTGAATGTATAGTTTGAAGAAGGTGTAAGGTGGGGATATCACTGAACTGCAGTGAAGATGGGATGAACCACTGCATATCCCCATTGCACATCCAACCCCTCACACACTACCACAGGAACTGTGAGTACAGAGTAATGGGGTAGGTCGCAATGACCCCCCTAAACAGATGTTGATGTCCAGATCCCCAGGTCACCCTTTATATCCATGATGGCCCCAACCTTACTGGAGGGAGTGATGAGGGATTGTGAGGTGGCCGGTATACCCAGTGATGAATATGGGTCACTGGATGGGGAGTCATAGGATGATGAAATGGGGAGAAAAAGCTCCCAAAAATATGTGTTTAGTAGCACTAGCTTAATCAGTATTTCTTTAAAATGTCTAATACTTAATATTACATTTTCAAAACAAATGTTTGTATTTCATAAACTAATAAATAAATCCCCATATACAAATATTTAGCACTGAGTAAGAAAACACTTTGCTGAAAATAAGTAAAATTAAGCATTGCACTTAGTAAAATCAAAAGTTCAAATGGTTTTAAACTTGCACAAATAAAATAGAAAATAAATGCATTTAAGCAGATAAATGACATAAGGGATTACATGGAGCAGCTTATTTAGGTGTTTTACCACTAGCTGCTAAAGAGATGTACTGAATTTTGGCCACGCCGCACTGACAATGGAATCCAGTCTCATATCTGTTTCAGTAATGCAGCCTGCAATCAGTAGCATAGCTAGACTGAGGTGAAGGGGGATAACTACCCTGGGAGAAAAGTGTTAGATGGCATGATCGGCTGATCCTGATCACACTTTTGTGCATACTGACTTTTACATGCTGGTACTACACTTGAGGTCAAAGGTGAACACAGTAGGGGTCTAAACTTTAGCAACTGCTTGCTACATTTGTAGCAAGTAGTTTAATACAGTTAAAAAGAAATATATATATATATATACATACATATATACTGTATATATATATATATATATATATATATATATATATATATATATATATATATATATATATATAATAGTAAAACCTAAGTGCTGTAAAACTTCATACATGGTATAAACTGTAGTAACTGCTTGCTACAGTTTAACATAAAAAACGTTTTATCATTTTTTTGTTTCAGCTGAGGAAGAAGGGTTGCCAGTAGGGTGCTGAAATGGAATCTCATCTCATGCATTTCAAGATTCCCAGGTACCCGATCAAGGACTTTTTTTCTTAATTGCATACATTTGAGTTTCAGACTTCATATCCCTCAGAAAAATGCATGCTAACACAAATCCTGATTTATTGCAGTAAGAGGTTGAGAGGCATGGCTAGTTGTCTCCTGAATTAAAGAACCACTAGCCACCAAATAGTGGACCTATTTTGCTGGTTGAAGCAGCAGGGGAGAGAGGGGAGGCATATATCTGTGTATGAGGCAGTACAAAAAAAAGACACTTTTTTCTCTCTTCAAATGAAGAGCTGAGAAGGTGGGCATCAGTATGGAGATTATTCCCATGTGCTAAAAAAGCCAGCTATGCCTCTGCCTACAGTGCACAGTGCAGAAGCAGGCAGTAAATTATTATAAGTAACAGTCTTTCTCTCCACTTAAAAGTGCCAAAGGCAGTCCTTCTGGTTTAGAGTTTAAACTGGCTTATGCTTTTCTATTCTCATAATCTCTTTAGCTCAAACGTGTAGTCAAAATAAGAGAATACATCCTTGATGTGAAGCAACATTTCAAGAAACATTTGTATTTCAGTTTCAAGTTTTGTTGCCCCTCCTCTGAACTCAGTAAAGTTGTATTTTTTATTGTACACATTTTATGCATTTTATGCATTTATATGCTACAAGATTTGCAATCATCATAGTCATCATCAACCCCCCTTTTCCCCATTTTTCTACATGGGGTCGGGGTATCATGTTAACTGTTGCCAACTCTCTCGATTCAGTGCCACATTCCTGCCTTCTTCAACACTCATGCCTGACTGTCGCAGATCTTCTTTCACACAATCCATCCACCTTTTTGCTGGATGTCCTCTCTTCCTCTTACCTTCTTCCTGTCTGTCCCAAATCTTCCTCACCAGATATTCTTCTGCTTTTCTACACATGTGCCCAAACCACTGTAATCTGTTCTCTTTGATATTTTCTGCAACTGGAGCTACTTTGGCTTTTGCTCTTATGTCCTCATTTCTTTGCCTGTCCCACAGTGTGCATCCTATCACCTTTCTCAGGCACTTCATTTCCGTCACCTCTAGCTTCTTCAACTATTCTGCCTTTACTGCCCAGGTTTCTGTGCCATACAGTAGTACTGGCCACACCACTGTCTAGTGCACCTTACTTTTCAGCTTCTTTGGCATTCTTCTGTCATAGACTTCACCTGATACTATGTGCCAGTTGGCTGCAGCCCCTCTGATTCTAGCTTTGACCTCTTCATTCAGACTACCCTTCTCCTCAACTACTCCTCCCAGATACTTGAAGCTGTTTACCTGTTCCACAATCTTCCCTTCTATCTCTATTCTCAGCTTCTTCTGATTTCCCAAATTTGCTCCCATTACCACCGTCTTATCTGTGCTTATTTTCCTCCCATGTGCCTTCAGATTTCCATTCCATTCTCCTATCCTTTGCTGAAGTTCTAGCTCAGAGTCTGCTTCTACTGCCACGTTGTCTGCATGCAGCAGCTTTGTTGATCCGTCCCCTCCAACCTGTTTGCTAATGTAGTCCATCACCAGTATGAACAGCAGTGGGCTCAGAGCTGAACCCTGATGTACACCCACACCCACTGGGAACCCCACTGTGAAGCTGAACACTGTCCGTACTTGAGTCATTGCATCCTTGTACATAGCCTGCACTAATTCTACCAATATTTCTGAGACTTCAAACTATCGCAGTACTGCCCAGACCAGCTTTCTTGTGACCTTGTCATATGCTTTCTCCAAGTCTAGGAATGCCCAGTTGGACTCTCTCCTCATTTCTAGCTTCTTCTCAAGCATCTATCTCAATGCAAACATCGGGTCAGTTGTGCTGCATCCTGATCTGAATCCAAACTGCTCGTCTCTCATCTTACATTCTGCTACTCTGCATATCTATTTATCAGTCACCCTGTCCAGGACTTTCATGCACAATGTGATAGGAGTTTGATGCCTTTGTACTGCCCACAGTTGTTGATGTCCCTTTGTTCTTCTACACTGACATGAGTATGTTTATTCTCCAGTCATCTGAGACGTGCCTTTCTCTCCATACTGCTATTAGTACCATCAGGAGCCATTTCTCCCCTATCTCACCCAGCATCTTTATCATATCTGCTGTGACCTCATCTAAGCCTGCTCATTTCCCTGACTTTATCTTCCTTAGTGCTCTTCTTACCTCTTCTAGGGTGGGCTCCTCCTCATCTCTTGTAGGCTGTTTCTGGGGCAGTACAACATCTGTGGGGATTTCTTCATTCAAAAGCTGCTGGAAATACTCCTTCCATCTGCTTTTGATATCCTCTGGGCTGTTGAGCAGGTTGTTGCTGGCATCCCTTATAAAGAGTGTCTGACTATCTTCTTTATCTTTCTGTCTTTGCCTTGCAACCGGACATAGTTTCTTTGTGCCCTTACTGAGTCACTTTCCAGAAGTTGGTACAGTGCCTCTGATGCCCTATTCTTTGCTATTGCAACTTCTTTCTTAGCTTCTTTGTTAGTCAACCAGTAGTCCTTCCTAGCCTGGTCAGTCTTTTCTGTCTCCCACTTCTTCCTGCACTCCTTTTTTCTTTTGATGACTTCCTGGACTTCTGCATTCCATCACAAGCTTTCCTTATGTACCTTATTTCCATACCTGGCTTGGCTACATATTTTTCTGTAGTCCAAACACATGCTGTTTTAGGCACTGCCATTCTTCTGCAACTCCACCTATTTCCTCCTCATCTTGGGGTGCTAGAGCCCTGAGTAATTCCTTGAACTGTTGTACGTTCTCTCCAATCAACTTCCAGGTCTTCAGCCTGGTCTCTGTTGACCATAGACCCTTCTCTAACCACTGCTTGCAGCTGATTGTGGCAACTAGTGGTTTATCCTGTGCAATGACTGTTTCACTGGGGATGACATTGCAATCATAGATTCTGCCACAGTGCCTTTTCCTTACTAGGAGGAAGTCTACCTGAGTTGCATGTTGACTACTGTTGTATGTGATCTTGTGACTGTCTCTCTTTCTGAACCATGTGTTGGCTACTATCATGCCATTTGCCAGACAGAATTCTAGAATGGCTTCTCCTTCTTTATTCCTGTTGCCCCAACCCAGGCAGTCCTCATATCCAGTTCTGTCTGTCCCGATATGTGCATTCAAGTCACACATTATCAACACCAATTCATGTTATCCTGCTTTATCTAGTAGGTCCTGCAACTGCTGTCTGAATGCACTATCACAACCCTGCTGTGGGGCATAGGCTGAGATTATGAATACTGCCCTATCATTAGACTGGAGTCTGACTGCCATGAGATTGTCATTAATTCTGATGATATCCCTTACTGCCTTCTGAAGCCTCTCTCTCACCACAATTCGTACACCTGCCCTCCACCTGAGTAGTATAATCTGTATCCCAAGCCAAGTGACTTTGCTGCACTGCCCTTCCATCTTGTCTACTGGATACATAAGATGTCCATCCTCCTCTGTATCATCATGCCATCCACTTCCAAGCTATGTCCTGTCAGTGAACCTACATTAAGGGTAGCAATTCTCAGTTCATGTTTGGCAGGTTGGTTGGTTTTACGTTCAGCTTTCACTCAACAGAGCTATGGGCAGCTAGACACCAGCCAGCCAGTAGCTTATTGACCAAGGGCTACTGGGCTTTAAGGTGGGCACACACTGGCCAATAGGGGCACATGTACCACTCTCACCATTAGCATGGGTCCCTTGCGTGGGTCAGAGTAGGCCGGGTCCTCAACCCACTTATCACCGGTAACTACCCATGCCTATTTTTGGTGACATTAATAAACATGACCGAATCTTTACACCATCAAGTGGCTAGCCCTGCCACTGCGCACAGTCTGTGATCTGTGTTCTACTATCTTGAGGATACTGCACACCACAGTAGATGCCCAAAGCGGTTGGTCTGTAGAACTCTTCTCCCTCTAGGGCACCATGTAGAGACTGTGCTACTGCCCACAGCTCCATTTATTTCTGGGTTTTGAGATGGAAACACTCGGCATGTTTTTTGGACATGGAAGAAACCCCATGGAGATACAGGGAGAACATGCAAACTCCAAACAGACATTGGTTGGAAGACAGGATCGAACCTTGTACCTTGTGCATGGGATGCGAAGACATTAACCACTAAGCCATCTGGTCTCTTGTCCACAAGATTTATAATAATCACATTTTATTAAAAAATAATAACTGTATTAAGTTATGATAGTTCTACTTCTGTACAGTAAAGAAAGAGAGTCAAAATCTCCCTCCCTGCCTTCTTGACATGATCGTTCCACATCCAATTTAAATTGACATTAAGATATGTATTATCTAATTACTGAATGACTGCAGTTTTACTGTTTGATAGTTATTTAATTGGCATTAAGGTGCTTTTTAACTCATTACTGAAGGTTTCAGTTTGAATATCTGATAGACGTGATCTTCATTCTATATAGTTTCATAGGGTCATAAGTGTGTACTAGGCTAAAGGCCCTGGAGCCTTTACAAAGCTAGCCCGGAGGATTACCCTGACATCGTACCACCTGACCTTAGTTCCCAGTGCCTCTGTTGAGTGATCCTCAAGGTGAATTTTCTATTTCCCATCCACTCATCAAGGTTTCTCTTGAAGAGGGCCAGTGAGGTGCTCTGTTTGACATGTATGGGAAGTCTGTTCCATAGCAGGGGCGGTCTCCGGGTTATGAACCTGTCTCTCCAGCATGTTCTGTTGATTGTGGTAATGAGGTTGAGGTCACTGGAGCATGTGGTATGGAGGGATTAGGATTTCTTTAGATGTAGCAATTCTAACAGAGCTGGATCAGGCATGGGTTTGTATGTCAAGCAGAGATCGACTCTAACTAGGCGATATGAGACAGAGAATAGTTGGAGTTTTTTTGAGTCTGTCCATATAGGACAAGTGTTTAAGGCCTAGGATCCTCTTTGTGAGGTACTTTTGCAGCCTCTCCAGTTGTTGTAGGTGTCTAATGACTGGCTTAATGAAGGAAGAGTAGAGGGAGACAATGACCTCTTTCTTCCTTGATGCAAAACCCTTAGTAATGAGATGTGCCACATAGAAGGACTTTCTGACCACAGTGGTAATGTGGTGGTCAAAAGAGAGGCTGCTGTCAACCTGTGTTCCCAGAACTCTTATAACACCTTCTGTGTTCAGTGGACTACCATCAATGTGGTAATTCACGGGAACCGGGTTTTTTACAAAGGGGATGACAACACATTTTTTGGCATTGAGCTTAAGGCCATGGTTCTGACACCAGTTGTTGGTCTCAGTGAGGCCTTTCTGTAGGATGTCAACATCACTTGGGGAGTTGATAATAACTCCCAACTTGCAATCGTCTGCGAACTTTGTCAGCCAGAGACCCTTTGTGTTGGCCTTGACTTCAGAGAAGTAGATACCAAACAGGAGAGGACCCAGAACCAAACCTTGTGGGACTCCACTCTTGACTGGTCGACAGTCTGACTTGGAATCCACTACTTTCACACTGTGGGTTCTATCTGTAAGCCAGTTTGCAACCCACCTAGTGATATAGGGGTTGATGCCTAGTGGTAATACTGGGTGTCTGACAATCTACTGGTATTGTGATTGGTCCTTTGGGGGGAGGGGTAACATTGGCACTGCTTATATTCTGCAATACTGTTACCCAATCCCAGTCACAGAAATCCTTCTCTCCTTACAACTTATTTTCTTTTTTGAGGGAGCTTTTTCTCCCCTCTGCATCATTTCATGGCTCACTGCCTAGCACCTTATGTCCATTGACAGGGCTACCAGCCACTTCCTAATCCCCCCAGACTTCCTCCAGTAAGAGGGCATCCTGGGAGTCTGTCTGTTACCATCTGCTAGGGGGAATTCCTTTATGACCTACCTTGTTACTCTCCCCAGCACACATGATTGTCATGGTTGCATCCAAGGGACAGGCTTGCACTGGGGATGTATAGCTTTTCACCACCACCTCAGCAGCAGCTCAGCCATATCCTGACTGTATACCTCATTGACCATGCCTCCTGCTAGCAATATCCCCAGCATCTTTTTCCATCCATGCTACCAGAGTAACCTCTTACAGCCTATTTAATTATGCATGAAGATTGCTGTTGTAAAATGTCACTTTTGTTGGCTTATTACAAATAATATATGAATAAATCCTCAAAAATTTCTTTGAACTAAATCACATAATTAGAAGGCCATTCTTCGGTCTTTAACCACCAAATAGTTAGTAGCTTCATGTTCTCCATGTGATCCAGTTCTATATCCATATGGGCTATCATACAGTGGATCCACCATTGTTTATTCATACTACTGAATTGTAACCCATACCCCGATAAAAGTTCTTCCAATTACAGTTGCATCCAACACAACTAGGATGACCATGTAACTCCTTGATGACTCATGGGACTTTCACATTTTCAAAGTAACCTTGTCATATTACTAATGCAAATCCATATTTTAGGAGTGCAAAATGTGTTTGTCAGTGATTTTACAGCCTTTCCAGAGCTCAGCAGACTTCAGTTAGCCTTCCTTGCTCCATATAGCAGTACTGAGCTTTCGTGGCACACTCAGTGGTTCTCAGTAGGAGGAAGGAATTATACATTAAGTTACTGTTATGTGTTTACTTATTTGCCACCCTTGACATATTTTGTTTGGCGAACCATAGATAGGAAGGATGTGTTTTCAGTCTGTGCATGAGAATTTAAAAATTATTTTACACTTTCGACAGAAGATATTGATATAGTCAGATTAGGGCAGAGGTATAGTGGTCTCATCTACCATATTGACTGAACTGACCTGGGAGTGACATACAAAGGGAAATCAGTAGATATATATATGTATATATATATATATATATATATATATATATATATATATATATATATATATATATATACTGCAAACAAGAAAAGCAGACCCTACAAACATATATTCAGTTGTATAGTCTTTAAAAGGTTTCTGTATGTTGAAGCACAAACTAAAAAGTACATCAGCTTTGTTCCTCAAACATATTCCCTCATGCTTATACAGTCACTTAAATTCATGTTGTTGCAAACTGTTTATGTAAGTTAAAAAATGGTGTACAGAGAACACTTTTGCAGCATAGCACAGGCTGCTTAACTGTCTAGCAGCACACAGAATAACAGTGAGTGAATTAATAATTATTGCCATGTGTGTTATATTTCAGAAATGAAGTTTAAAGGAAATAGAAGCAGAATAATACCGGTGTCTAAATCTAAAATTTCAGCGCTCTCCTTGATTTGAAAGCCAAGGTATGCCATCTTGGAGCAACAAAACAGATCCTAACAAAAAGAGGGTTAAAAATATTGCCATTATAAACACAGTTCATTCAGAGCTAAACAAGTCCCAGCAAAAACATTTAAGCTTAATCCCTGGATAAGTGAGGAATTTTGTTCTTAACATTTCACATAATTGGTACCTGGGGCAAATTGAACACTCATAAAATGGAAAAACAAAATCATCAAAACTGCTATTCACCACCTCACTCTGAATACCTACCAAAGTCTTTTTTTCTGTGAACACATGGGAAAAATATTTCTCTCTTACATAAATTATCAAGTAAACCTCAATGTGAGGATTCAAAGTTCTGCACTTTTAGCACAACAGTGTCCAAACCATTTTGGCAAAGGGGCTGAACATAAGCCTGAGAACAAAAACAGTTCAGTACAAGAAAAGACCAGAGGGCAAGAATCTGGGTTCCATGGCAGTGAACCAGCGTTTTTGTACTTCAGTTGCCAAGAGATGCAATGTTTGCTATCAGTATTATGCTGTTAGTAACAATATGATGAAATGAATCCTAAACCAGTGAATAAACACATACATTTCTTGGCTTATATACCAAATTTTGAAGTTTTACCTCCCAAACTTGGAAACAAAGAATTATTTCTGCGTTGTAGTTATGATATCTATAGTGAACGCATTCATGAATGCAGTTTACTTCAGTTTTGAATGGAGCAATCTATCTGTGGTTTGGTTATGTCTGTGTAGATTCATTCCATGATTTTCAATGCCTAGAGGAGAAATGTTTCTGCTGCAAACCAAACTGTTGGATGATTTAATGCACTGCCACTGTAGCAGAAGGTACTGGAAATATTTCTGTAGTCAAGGGAACATCAGCATATGCAGCTACATTCATTGCCTCATTCATATGAAAACCAAGGAGTGATCCAAAACTTATTTCATGTGTAATAATTTAAGAAAATCATACAGCACAGATTATTTATTCAGTCAAGTTTTTTTGCAAAAGGAAACCATTAGTGCAAAATAAAATGTCAATAAAAGTAGCCACATAGTTACAGGCATGCTTGTAGTACTGTAGTGAAGTTCTGAAACAAACATTGTGACAGAGCAGATACCAATTAGTGCACGACTGTGAAACGGTAACATTGTGACGGAGCAGATACCAATTAGTGCATGCGTGCAAAATTGTAACATTATGATGGAGTAGATACCAAATTAGTGCAGGACTGTGAAATGGTAGCATTGTTATGGAGCAGATACCAATTAGTACACAACTGTGAAATGGTAACATTGTGATGGAGCAGATACCAATTAGTGCAGGACTGTGAAATGATAACATTGTGGCAGAGCAGATGCCAATTAGTGCAGGACTGTGAAATGGTAACATTGTGATAGAGCAGATACCAATTTGTGCAGGACTGTGAAATGGTAAAGCACATTTTCTACCACAGAATGTCTTCTGTTGGACAAAATTGTACCACAGTGGTTGCTTATCCAGATTCAGGGAGTCAGTTTGGAAAGCTAGAACTTCAAGAATAAGTGACAGTTAACCTGTTTCACAGTGCAAGAGCACAATAGGATGTTGTTTAGTATGCAGACAAATGGAAGTACAGCTAATAAGGCAGTGTATCCATGAATGAGAAATCTGTGGGCGGTCTGCTTGTAAAAATATAGAGAAAAAACTGCATATATTTTGTCATGTATTCGGCTTTTCTTAACTTGGAAAGAACTACTCAGTATACCTTTAAGTTTCGATAGGTATCCTAGAAATTCTGGTCAGCTGAGTGACTTATTTATCATTCAGATGAAGATTGTTGAGTTGAAACCCTAAGCTGGATATAACATATTATAAGCATGCACATTTATTTAGGGAGACAAGCAAGTCATATTACTCTTATAACAGTTAATGGTGAAACCATAACACAACAAAGATTAATAGCAAAGAAATTCAAGAAGTATTTTAGCAATGTCTGCATTAATACATTGCATTCTCCTACAGTATTGCCATGTTTGGATTTATCGCAAACATTTTACTAATAGATTACTAAGGACTCTGTAGATAGAATCCTTTGGATGCTAATTATAAGTTTGTTTCTATGAGAATAGATAAAATACCCTCAGTCATGTTGAGTAATTTTAGAGGCATTTTAAGTACAATTCTGATAAGAATTTTAATTTTTTTACTACATAAGGGCATTCCTGGAAGGTAACAAATATTTCATTGATATATAAAAAGAATAAATAGACACAAATAATGAATCATAGACCGGACAACATGAGGTGCTGTCTAGGTTAGCTTAAGGTGACCCAGTTAGTTTTTCATCACAATATGGTGTGCCTTAATCAGTCTGAACATTTTAATTACAAGCCTTTTACTGTGCTAGTTATAGCATTGTATAATGTATGCAGTTTCATAATGTTATTTTATCTGTTATTTTGTGCCATTATATTTTCAGCCCCCCCCCCCCCAACCTCCTGTGTCTGCTTAGAATGTCTGTGTAATTGATAAACATACATACTGTTCATGATTTCATCGCTTTCCTGGCATTTGTTGACTTCATTTTCAGGCACATTCACTCTTCTCTGCTCCTTCCGTGTTTGTACTTTTATCCATCCAGCTCCAGACATCATCATTGCTTGATCTGTAACATCTGTAAACGCTTCAAGGGCAATGGGTAATATAGGTACCTCCATAAACCCTCAGCCCAGCACATATGGTACTAAGTAAGCAATATTTTAAGCAGTTAAATACCTAGGCCTGATAGACTATGTTTAAAACAACTCTGACCCAGCAAAGGCTTTAAAGACACCAGCCGTAGTCGTTAAAGCCTTTGCTGGGTCAGAGTTGTTTTATACTAATGAGAAGGAAAGTGTTTGTATCCTGATAGACTATGTTGTATACATTCTATACAGAACAGCAAAATACAGTTTTCGTGTTGTAGTCAATATTATTTGTTTAAACTGTTAACACTTCATAAGCTAATTAAGCTTAATTGGCATAAAGTCCTATCACTGTGATTTCCCATGTCTGTTTAGGATTAATTGCTCAGTCTAAGCTATGTCCATGTTGACACCGTTTGTTATGAAACTTATTTTAACTATACTTTCTTGTCTAAGTTATTGTCCTGAGCTACATTTTGTAACTCTAAGTCATATGGCATAATTTATGCAACTGTAAAACAAACTGCATAGTTGAATCCATTTCATTTTGTATAACTAAATCAATTGTAAAGCTGTTTCTATAACATTTGAAAGATCTCTATTCTTGTCCTTAACAGGCCTGGGTCAAGACTAAATGGGTCTTTGGACCAGTTCACATACCCTGTCAACAACAAAAAATTAAACAATCAATCAATCAAGCGAATAAACAGCAGCAAAAATCACAGCAAAAAAGAAAACGGGCACAAACACGGAGCTGAGAACACACTGTAAAAGCAAAGGAATCACAGCAGGCAATCCACAAAGAATATTTATTAAGAAACGGATCCACAAAGCTTTTGTCCCAGTCAATCAATCAATCAATTATGCTATGATTTTCCTCTGTCTGCTCTATGTTACTTTTTCTGTAAATTTGCCCTCTATTTAGACCATTAACATTCAATGATAATAAATTTATTTCCATACTTTAGAAAAGAAAGTGTCATGTATTTTATTCACAACAAGAGAGCTGAATACCAAAAGCAGGGAATGGCTTGTGCCAGTACAGTTCTGCACCACAGGTGTTTTGCATTGACTTATATTACTAAATTTACAACAATAGTCATCATAACATAATAATAAGCAAGTGTGAACCTGAGTCTTGACTAGTTTATGTTCGTGTTGCAGCTTTCTACTCCCTCATACATACACACAGCTTTTTGCGGCTACCCTACTACATGCCTGTATTGAAGCTATAACACAGGAGAACAAGGTTCAACAGAGTTTCTCCCAGCTTTCTTAAGTAGATTCCATCCATTACAGCTATGTTTTCTTTCTTTGTTTTACAATGGCAGAAGATGCCTGCAGCAATAACATTATAGATCCCCTGGAATTAATAAATGGGAGGGAGGGAGGGAGGGTCCCTGTTATAGATAGAATGGATATGCTGGATCTAGTCTTGTTTTTGCTGAGATCTTCAACCGTTGCTCCAACAATCTGCCTCTCTCCTTGATCTGGTTAAATGAGTAGTCATTATGTATTTCCCACTGCAGCAAATGAGGTGTAATAGGCTTCTGCCCTCTGCATTAATTACATTACAGTCTCCTATATATCAAGTACACAGGAAGACCTCTGTCTTAATTACATTCCAGTCTCCTATATATCAAGTACACAGGAAGACCGCAGTGTTTTAATGAATTACTGTCACTAAGTGCAGTGTGACATGCCCAATGAACTGAAGGTCTTGTGTGTGTGTGTGTGTGTGTGTGTGTGTGTGTGTGTGTGTGTGTGTGTGTGTGTGTGTGTGTTTATATGTGTGTGTGTGTGTGCGTGTGTGTGTGTGTGTGTGTGTGTGTGTGTGTGTGTGTGTGTGTGTGTGTGTGTGTGTATGTACTCTCTATTAGCTGACTTTTTAGCTTTTTAGTGCTGTGTTAAAAACTGCTGTGAGTGGCTAATATATGATTATCACAGTGTTGTCATTATCTCAAATATCTGGCTACTATATTAGCAGCAGACTGTATCATTGTGCAACACAGTTTCATCTTAGGTTTTATAATCAACTAATTATTATGTTTCTACTTAAGTGGCTTTTTAAAAGCTAACTAAATTTTCCTTTGAAACACTGGGTGTTGTTAAGCATGTTCTGGTGTATCTTTTGCATGCTGGAGTACAAATGTGATGGAACTTATCTTATCAGCATGAAATAATGGGATGTCTCCAAGCATAATCTCACAAAGAACAGCAACAAACTCCTCCTATATATTTATTATTAAACAGTTCATGAAACCTCGGCTGATTTTGCCCAGTTTTTTCAGGAGGTTCATTTTGTTGTAGGTGTTCCCACCTCATTGCCTGATGACCATTAAGCCTTCACTATGACTGTAATGCACACAATCCCCCCATTGTAGGTATTTCGCATTGAGTGTAGGACCTGACCATGGGCATACTTCTCAACCTAATTGCGCAAGAAATCTGGACAAAGCCTGAAATAATGGAGGGACAAAGGCCCAAAAGAGGGACACATTTTAAATATTGCTCTTATTAACTTTGTTGCTGGAACAACAGAATTTGTGTTAGCATGTATTTTTTCTGAAGTCTGAAACTGAAATGCATGTCATTATTTAGTGATTGTAGTCCTTAGGTCACCAGTTATTTGTCAAAAAACACATTTTTTATGAGGAACAGAGCAAAAATATGAGACAAAAATCTGGATATCCTGTGAAAATCTGAACAGTTGAGAGATCATCGCACAGACAGCCACAGCAGTGTTTTGTACCCTAACCGGTATCCTGGCAATGAGACTATATTTGCGTGGCCCTAACCCCACTCCCTCAAATGACTGACATAAGCACTGAAGGAACATGTTCTGACCTCACCTTACCTGTGTGTTCTCCCATACAAAAATGCATATACCTATCAGGGCTATGTTCACCAGCTTGAGACTGCCAAGATCACATCTTCTGGTCCTATGGCTACGGGTGCTCTACAAGCTTCCAGTTGCATGGGAGGAGTTAGATGGCCAGAACTGCCATATCCTTATTTATTTATTTATTTATTTCTATTTGATGATTGGGAATGTGGACTGGTCTGAAGACCCTTTATAGCTATGACCCGGGTACAGCTGTGCAACACAGTAGCAGAAAAATTCTGTAGTGCAAATACATATACAAATGCAGTCAGAGGTGCCAGAAGCTGTTGAAAACTGAGGGAGGGGGTGGAGGGTGACAGGGGCACTTAATGATCTAAAAAGCCCAATTTTTTAAAACTATTTACTACCACAACATAGGTTCACTTGGAGGTCATTTTAAGCTTAGCCAGTTTCTATTTTGGTGCTTGAATAAACATTTCCTGATTGGTCTTACCTATCTCATGGCTTATAATTGTATAATAGCCCTAGTGAGACTAAATGTGATACTACAGATAATTTGAGGGGACCCATGTAAGGGATGCAGCATTTAGGAACTGCTTAGATCCAAATTGCATTTGAATATGGACAGGGGTGAGTTTTGTTTTACTTGAATGGGTAGTCTGTTCTGGAACACTGGTAGCCTCTGTGATATTTCTCCATCTTTCCACAACATTCAGTTTAAATACCTGGACTGAATATTTTTGATGCCACTTGACTTGCTGATGTTCAGTAGGTCCATCTGTATTAGGTCGGAGGATGTCTTGTATGCCAGATATGTCACCTCAAAGCACTTTATAGGATACTGAGTATAGTGATGGATCTTTGAGGTCTCCATGCAAGACCTATTGTTTAGGACTGATATCCTTTTAGTATGGTATCTCTGTGGGTATTGCAATTGTTCCATGGGTCTGGACAGATACATGCCAGAATGGGCATTATACAAAATGATTGGCCTAATGAGGGCTTTGTAAAGGGGGACAATAACATCTCTAGATCTAGCCAAAATCAATTTGTTTATAAGCTGTGCAATATAGAAAGACGTTCTTATGACTCTGGGCACATGTTGGCCAAATGTTAAGTCACTGTACACACAAGTTCCCAAACGCCAAACAACTGGGTCAGTTTTCAGGGAGCACTGTCAATTTGGCAGTTCCCTGGTGTAGATGACTTCATAAAGCATATGATAATGTATTTCTTGGAGTTTAGTTTCAATTCATGATTCTGGCACCAGTTATTGCTTGGGACAAACCTTCCTGCATGATGGCTAAGTCATTTGGGGATTCAATAACTGCTCCTAGCCTGCAGTCATTTAAAACGTAGTCGGCCAAAGCCCTTTGGTATTTCCTTCTACTTTTGAGATGTATATGCCAAACATAAAATGTCATCAGCATAAATTATGATGTTTAAAGATGGAAAGTCATAAGAGATGTCATTGATAAATAAAGAGAAGGATAGGGGCCCTAAAATTCAGTCTTGAGAAACCCCAGTATTGAGCGTACTAAGTTTGGATAGATGGTTATTTAAGTGAACTTGGAATGTTCTATTCTCAACATAACTTTTGTGCCAATTAATTGTATTTTGGCCAAAGTTAATTTTAGCAAGCTTATGAAATAAAATATTGTGATTAACTGTTTCAAATACCCTAATTATATGTACCCAAATACCAGCAGTAATACTACTATTATTACAGTAGATAGAGGCAGGGAGTAGGGTGGTAGTGGTGTTGAATACATTTTTAAGTCATACTTTTCTTTAAAGGAGAAACAATAGCTATTTATGTGTTTAAGTAATTGTTTGTAAAGTAGTTTTTAAAAAAACTTGGCCAGGAAACTGGAGCTGTGATAGGCCAATTCCAAGCGCTATTTAGTCTACAAACTAGATTAATTGCTTGACAATGCTTTTATGAGCCTGTAGAAAAGTCTGATACTGACATTTCTCAGAAAAGTTCCTTTGGAATTGGGATATGGCAGTCTTGGAGTTGGTATATGTAGGCTTTCTCCCCACATTATTGTGGAAACTTTTTAAAGATAAATTGCTATGTTCAGTATTCAGTATTTGCCCTTCTGTATTTTCAGACTTTTTTGGTGATTTTAGACTGCAATTCCAATTCCAACATTTCAACAGGAGAGCCGCATCCATCTGTTACTGTATTATGAAGTGCTGACCTGGATATAACATGCGTGTTCTTTACTATTGTTTTTATTTTTATTGGTTTCATTATTCTTTAAGAGTTTTAGGATTTATTGTGCTCTTTTGTTTATTCTTAGTCTTTTACATACTTCCACGTTCTCATTCCTTCTCTTAAGTTATATGTCTTAAAATTAATTCACACCACATACAAGCACTTGCCACTTCAGACTGGCTTCTCACAATAATTAGCAATTGCAATTGCATCTCTCATCAATGAATTATGTAAGTTACCAAACTCAAAGTATTGTGCATTATCATTCAAATCAGCCACATAAGTATCTATCAACTCCTGAAATCTTTGATTTCTACTTAAAAATAAATAAATAACTTAAGGATGTAAATTCTACTTTTGCTCAAAATATGCTCAAACTTGACTACATGTTTGGGCAAGGTGCAGCAGACATATGGAGTTAGTGGAGCTGATGCGCCTCTCCAAGACACAGTAACTGAGTTTGGGCAGGGTTATTGCAGCAGCTTGGGGAGGCAGTGAAAGGGGGTGGAATCATACTCTGTGGCTTCAGGCAGTGATTGGTGGTGGGATTTACATTTAGGAAGAGGTAAGTTTTAGGGTTAGGGGGTGAGGGAAGTTTAGAGTTAGGTATCAATCAAGGATTTTAGGTTTAAGGAGCACAAAGGGGAGTTCAGAATTTGGAAGTGTTAGGAGTAGAGTTTTGGGGGTATTGGAATGATTGGGGACTTTAGGTATAGGGTAAGAAGTTTTAGGTTTAGGGAGAGGAAGGGGACTTTAGGGTTAGGGAGTAGGAGTGGAATTTTACAGTTACAAAAGAGAGTGATGTGGTTAGGGTTAGGGTCCAGATGGGAGTTATAGGGTTAAAGTTATGAATCTGGGAGACAAGGTCAGGTGGTAAGAGGGCTATGTAATTAACTCGTATTAGGCAATTGGAAGTTAGGGTACATGCCAGTTGGAACAAGTGGCAGGAGCAAGTATGTCACTTGCACTCGACCACTTGTAGTCCACCCACATATGTATGTATGTGTATATATATATATATATATATATATATATATATATGTATATATATATATATATATATATATATATATATATATATATATATATATATATACATATATATATATATATATATATATATATATGCATGTACATACAGCTATATATCTATCTCTATATGTATATGTGTGTGTGTGTGTGTGTGTGTGTGTGTGTGTGTGTGTGTGTGTGTGTGTGTGTGTGTGTGCGCGTGTGTATGTATATACATATGTAACACAAACATCTACATTTTTTTACATTTTTGTAGAGGACAAGCACCCCCCCCCACACACACACACACACACACACATCTTGCAAATTATTTATACCAACCCTGAGATCGCACTACAGTGAGGAAAAGTGTAAATTTCCCAATCCTCATTGTACCGCAGTCTCCATTCTCAGTTCGATTTTGTAAGTTTCGATGTTGTGCAGGTTCATTCTTGTATACTTTCAATGTTCTTGTTTTGATTATTTGCTTTTTGGTGTTGTGTTAATTCAATAAAGAGTAGTAGACCCGTGTGTGTGTGTGTGTGTGTGTGTGTGTGTGTGTGCGTGCGTGCGTAGTGTGTGTGTGTGTGTGCGTATATATATATATATATATACATATATATATATATATATATACATATGTATATATATACACACACACACACACACACACACACACACACACACACACACACATATATATATATATATATATATATATATATATATATAGATATATATATATATACACACACACACCCACAGACAAGATAGTCAAGAGATGAGGAGTAAGACACTTGTCTATCTCTTTTACTGAACTGTTTTATAACCAGAATCACGATTCACCATACCACATAATATTAACATCCATTTAATGGTATACTCACACATTGCTGTCATTTCTGCAGCTGCCTGACTGCAAAAACATTTATGTAAAATTGATGAGTGATTGTCTACAACTGAAAGGTCTCTGATGAAGTAAGATTTTCACAGAAAGTCCAGATATTTGCCTCGTATATTCAGTCTGTTCTTCATAAAATTTGTGGTTTTCTGGCAAATCACTGGGATAATCTGTGGATTGAAGTCACCAAATAATGACATACAGTTGACCTTCAGACTTCAGTCCATTCAGAAAGTGTATGTTAGCACAGTCCCTGTTACTCTAACAATGTTCTAAGTTTATACGAGCAATATTTAAAATTTGTCTCTATTGTTGGGCCTTTGTACCCCCATTTTTTTCAGGCTTTGTCCAGATTTATTGCACTCAGAGGTTGAGAGGTATGGTGGGTAGGTGGTGTAATTCTAGCAGAAGAGATGCAGATAGCTTTTTCAAGTGCCTTCTTTACGGCTAGTGGAGGTATTAATAGCAGCAGTGCCCAGGAACCTGTGATGAGGAACATCTTCAGAGTCATTTGTCATGCAGCCTTTTAATCAATGCCAGGTAAATATATAAGGTTACCTAGCCTGGTTGTGGATCAGCATAACTGAAACCAACTTTAAAGGATCATTAGCATTATGGATAGCCAAGATGTTTGTAGGATACTCATTGTGAGTGATCACTGGAACAACTGCTTGCCGATCTTCATGCAGACAAGAACCAGAATTCATAATTGAATCCTGGAGCTTTGTGCTATGAGGCCAGATCGAAATCAGTGAACCACCATGCTGCTTCTACCTGAAGTCATACCTTTCAACCTCTTAGAACAAGAAATCTGGACAAAGCCTTACATAATGGGGGACAAAGGCCCAGAAAATAGGGACAGGTTTTAAATATTGCTCTTATAAACTTAGAAAGTAGCTAGAATAACATGGTTTTGTTTTAAAATGCATTTTTCTAAAGGATATGAAGTCTGAAACTCAAATGTATGTCATGATTTATTGATTTTCTTCCATAGATCATCCCAGTGATTTTCCAGAAAAAACGAAATTTTATGAGGGAACATACCAACATTTTGAGGCAAAATCTGGACATTCAGAGGTATGCCTGAAGAAGGATTGTAGTTTACATTTTAAAGCGCAATGTTAATGCTAATGGAATGATTGTATGAATGTCTGATATTGGACGACTGACATCAGAACTAATGGAAACATTAGTTAGAAAAAATTTGGGGGTCCTTAGCCTTTAGTGAGTGAATGTCTAAGTGGGGTACTTACAGATGTCACATTTCACTTGAAGTGAAACATAACAAAACTATTTGGAAGTATATAATATGTGCAGTACCAGAAGGTGCTCATAAAATGCTGCACCTAACAGATGTGTCATGGGAAATACCACTGAAGACTAAATATAAGGATCAAAACAAGAAATAGCAACTGCTGCAAAGCAGTTTATGTAGGCAGGCAACCCTCATACCTTACCATTAAAGTTTAATTATTAAATGTCTAAACATAGCTGGCTTTAGGCACCAGCAAACCCTGCTGTCACTGGGTGCCCCTAAACACAACAAATTACCCTATATTGGTATTTTATAGCATGTCTGTTAAACCAACAAAAACTAGTACAACTATTTTGTATACTTAATAAACAAGGTGGATAATAATAACTCTTATTTATATCTCCTTTAAAATTCAGAGGTATCACTAGCTATACTAACAGTTTTTTTTCAAGTAGCAGGCTTCACAATTCCATTAAATATTTTACCACTGACATAATGCCTCTGGTTTATTTAAATCTTGCTGGTGGACATTCTGTCCACTAAAACTAGCAACATAGCCATCTTTTGGTACCTGCAATAGCCATGACTGCAGGGATACCCCTTAATCATCCTTAACTGTGTGGGGGGCCCCCACAAAAGCTGCTGCTGGTTGGGGTAAAATGAGGAGAAAAAATATATTAATTTCCTAATTATGCTCTTTCACCTGAACAGGGCTGTGATATGACAGTTTGAGGATAAAGCTGATAATGAACATGAGCAAGGTAAGTACCAGAGAGATCTGCAGCCCAGAGTGACTCATCTCAATGTTTAGCTTGCATTTTAAGAAGAGCCGATGCTCCCGATAGTCATGGATGGTTTTCACTTTCAAGGGAGTTTTGTAAATATTGGCAGAACACCAGATACTATGACTCTTAACTTCTTTGCTGAAGAATTCTGCATGATGCCAAAAATAATAGCTGAATAAAGCTACAAAATCAGGAACACATTTTAAATATTACTCTAATTCACTTAAAAAGTTAATAGAATAACACCTTTTGCATCAATATGCAGTTTTTGGACTATAAGAAGTCTAAAACTCTGATGTCTCGATTTATCAACTGTCTGTATTCCTGAATGATTTACCAGCAAATCAAACTTTTTACGAAGGGTACAGCAAAATTATGAGGAAAAAAAATCAGGGAAGGTCTGTGAAATCAGGGACAGTGATAAGTATGCATTACTCCTCAATGAGGTAAATAAAAGTGACTTACCCCTGCTGATGTTTGACGACTACTGGACAGCAGCTACTGATCTGTTGTGGCAGTAACAGTGTTGCACACTGTATTGCTATTTACCGAAATAAGTACAAAACTAGTATTGCTACGGCTTATGTGTCTGTGTGCAAAAAATATCATATATTTTATCTGTGCACACATCAAATAACTATCAAAGAAAGAGCAAGTCTTTTGAAAACACACCAAATAAAGCTAGGACGCATACATAACTTTTCTTTGTATCAAAAATGCAGCTAACATAGTCGTTCTATTTCAAGAGTAGCTCATAAAATATACCACAGAACATCCAGACATTTAGATCTTCTAGGAATCTGGTGGCTCCCACTCCCCAGACTGTATAAATGGATAGAGGGGACCTCTTTAAATATCCTTGACTGTGTCGGGGCTCCACAAAAGCTGTTGTTGGTTGAGGAAAAATGAGGAGAAAAAAGGTATTAATTTTCTGATTATGCTCTTTATCCTAAACAGGACTGTGATATGATCCTGTTAGGATTAAGCTGATAATGGCCTCTCTCAGCCACACCCATTCTGAAACTACCAGCCCTGCTAAGATGTGTGTGTGTGCGTGTGTGTGTGTGTGTGTGTGTGTGTGTGTGTGTGTGTGTGTGTGTGTGTGTGTCTGTGTGCGAGTGTGTGTGTGTGTGTGTGTGTGTGTGTGTGTGTGTGTGTGTGTGTGTGTCTGTGTGTGTGTGTGTGTGTGTGTGTACAGAAAGTTTTTGTAAGTTATATTATTGGGGGGGCTGGGGATTGTATTGTTATTACCTCTTTCATTTTCATCACAGTCAAACCTTAGAGGTGTGCACAGCAGGTCATTGTAGCTTGTATTTGTGCTGCAGACAGTGTGGAAATTGTTTCTTTTACTTTTCTTACAGACCTCAGAATTGTACACAGAAGGCTACTGTAGCCTGTATAAGGGGCAGTGTGTTGTCTATGAACCAAAAGCTAGAATACATTACTGTAATCATTATTTTATTTCATTTTCCTTACAATCACACATCAGGCACATATACAGATTGCTGTTTTTGAGGGTTAGGTTGAGGAGTGAGGAGGTGTGTTATGTATGTATGTATGTATGTATATATATATATATATATATATATATATATATATATATATATATATATATATTAGCAGTCACTTGAAATACATGACTGTGGCAATTTGAACTTTTGCTTTTATCCAAATCAAACACCCGAGGGATGCATAGGCAGTGAACATCTTTTTTTTGGAGGTTTAGAGAGGCATACAGTTTTTCCAGATAGGACCTGTGTATCCTCACAACAATTGTCTTGTTAGTTTATTGTGAGCTACTATTTTGCCAGTTTTGAACATTAAGACTTGGGGACAACTTTTGCATTCCTTGTGTGACGTCCACACACTGGGCCAGTAATCAAGGAGCCTGAATCCTCACCACTGACACTGGCAAGGGATGTTCACTTGGAATACAAATGGATACACTCTGTATTTCCAGATGCAGACCTCCCTGCATCAAGCAGAGTTTCCCTTAAGAGCACACAAGGAACACACTCAGTCTGAGGGTATGGATTTCTCTCTCTTCTCCCCTGGGTCCCCAGTCAGACTCCCCACTGGCACAGCTTCAGAGTTAAGTCCTCAGCCAAGTGCCCAAGCCAAGTCCTCCACTACTCTCCCTGTGAAACCAGTGCTTCATGTCCCTGCTCCAAGTAGCTGACACACACACACACACACACACACACACACACACACACACACACACACACACACACACACACACACACACTAATACAAATGGTAGTAGTTGACCAAAACAGCTAGGCCTTCAGAAATGGCTCACACAGTGTCACCAAATAAATACAAGCAGTCTCAAAGGTTGAATAATTTCTAAAAGGATGAACCATAGTAAAGCTTTAAATATATTTAATAATAAATAATAAAAGAACATGAAAATACTGAATATATGTTTACATTAAACCACAGAGTTCACATCACAGGAAATACTGAAAATAACATTGATGGACAGACTCAGACAAATAAAGAAAAACAATATCTAAACTAAGCTTTACTATATTTTCCTGACTGAATCTTGGAGAATTACTATTCCCTACTTACTTAATAAAGCAAGGCAGATGAGGTGGTAAATGGTCCTTCTTGGGCCCATGACGGAATACTAAATGCTGAGAGATTTCTCTCTGTAATATCTAAAAAATGTTATTTCCAGGGCTGGCAGAATGACCTCATCTGGTCACATGACTCTGGGTTCCCACACTATCCCCTTTTGAAGCTGAAAGAGGAATTTAGCATGGACATGTAAAAAATACATATTTAGAGCTTTTCTAATGTTTATGGCAGGCCTGAGGCAGAGAAACAATCACAGCACTTCCCCTCTTTTTACTGAAGCTAATTTTAATGGTGTAACAGCTCATTTGCATTTCTCTTATCTTTCTTAAAGTAATCTAGCTGGTTAACTTCTGCTCTTCCAGTGTTTTCAGTTACAGTAGATACATTTAATCAGTTACTACCTGCATGTATATTTCCTTTCTGTCCAGCAGGACCCACTGTTGATACATTTTTCATCACTAGCAACTTTACAAATACATTTTGATATTCATTTGCCATACAATTCTTAAACATTTGCAACATAAGCATCTCTACAAATCACTTTGATATTCAAATACCATACAGTTCTAATGCATTTGTAACATAAGCATTTGTGCAAATCATTTTGATATTCAAATGCTATACAGCTCTAATACATTTGTAACACGAGCATCTTTTATTAATAAGTTTGATATTCAAAGGACATATCATTCTTTACAGAACTCCAGCTAGCTATGCTAGCACTAGCCCATATCATCACACATTGAAAGAAAAAAAAAGACCGAAATTCTTTTCTTACTCGTGATTTTTGTTTAGTCTACCATTCAATTAAAAGGTTGAGAAATGCTTTAAAATACATCCCAGAACATCTATGATCTCTATTGCTTCTGGGGTCACTGACTTAAATTGAGTTATTTCCTAAATGGTTATTACTGTGCTGTCTTGATCAGGAAGTTGTTTTGAAAGGATGCAAGAAAAACAAAAGCTGAATAAGAAAATTAATTTCTTTCCTTAATCATAATTTATTATTTTTAAGCCATCATTGGATGAAAGGGTTGGGCAAAAAGAAAAAAAACTTAAAAATGTTATCAGAGCATATAGAAAGTTATGAAGAGTAAGACAAAATATGAGAAAAGGAAGAAAAAAGTAATGTCTGTGTTATGGAGAGCACTGCAGGATGTGTCTTTGTATGTGTATGTGTGTGTGCGTGTGTGTGTGGGGGGGGGGTGCTGAAACAGTAGACCGTACCTAGGGCACCATTTCACCTAAGTCCAGCCCTGTACACAGAGTTACTGTAATGATTAATTGTTGCAACTAAATGCCTGTAATTGTGAATGTCCTTTTGGGAGGTAAGCCAACATAGTGTGTTATATAGACCTGTTGTATTGTAAAAGCATTGCAGCTGTAGGTCAGTCTATGCATACTACTTCTAAACATTTGTGGCATGAACTAAAAGGTTCTTTAGGAGAGGTGTCAGTGACGAGCTGATACTTAGTTTGGAAGTGCCTGGGAGGGCCCTAACTTGACATTTGTTGCAGGCCTAAAATGCTAACACTGCCCCTGTGGCTAAATGTAGTCCTAGTTAAGAATATCATTATAAAATCATTTAAAGTTTGTGGCATCACAGCTACTCTCCCACCCCCAACTCCACTCCCTCCCCCCCAAAAAAAAACAATTGCTTCAGACCTGTTGGAATTACAGCAGGGTGGATGGCAGACCTGCATCAAACCCTTCTGTTTGCCTTACATAATACAATGCATCTTCTTAGTTTATTACTATTACATAGTCAGCCTAACAAAGGGAACCATAACAGTGCATGTGAAGTTGAATGAAGCTAACTCATTAATTGGAGGCACGTATACCCTTTCTTCAAACTGATGCAATCTAATTTGCTTATTGATATGATATACAAGAAAAGACAATAATGCATTCTGAAAAAAAAGCAAAAATTATGCAAATTAAATGAAAAAGTTCATTTAATATGTAATCTGTGAGTGAGTGAGTGAGTGAGTGAGTGAGTGAGTGAGTGAGTGAGTGAGTGAGTGAGAGTGAGTCAGTCAGTCAGTGGATCAATAACTGAGTGACTGTATTTATCTTTTCTTACCTTACAGTTGTTGCTTGTTATATGTTTTTGTACCACTAAGTTTGAAAGAACATCAGCTAGTAAGGTAAAAACACTTTACTTTTGGTCTGCTGTGATCACTCTTGAATTTTTATTATCTGATCATGGCTGCTTACTTTGCCTTAGCTGTTGACTTTTAAAATGGTTTATTTTTGCAAATATTTTACTAACAATATCTAAAAAGAAACATTTTCTATTATATTAGTGTGTTTAACATCTCTATGAAGGTAGTTTTTAGTATGATAAAGTTTTTTAGCAGTGGCTGCTAAAAGAAGGTAGCTTCTAACAGTGGGGAGTCTTTAATAAAAAAATGCACTATATAAAAGAATGGCCTGAAAAAATATTCTAAAAAAGGAAACTTGCAATTTTTAAAGATGGATGAAAATGATTCTGGGTTCAGAAAGAATACAGACTGCAACATAGTTTTGTTGAACTGATGATATTAAAACATAATGTCATAGTATGTATTTTGTGATTTTATACAGGTCCCATTTAGGTTTAAAACTCTGTCATGTATTATAATTTATACAATAATGAGAATGAGGATAAACACTTGAATTTTATAATAACCTGACTGGAAGGGATCCTTGATTCTTTCTGTTTCCCTGTATCCCTGAAAATGTTCAAAGTTCTGCAGAATTCAAATAAAGTCTTTTAAATATCATGGACACTTGCTGTAAAACAAAATTACCAAAACAAACTTAACCTAGCTACTGCTTAATACATTTAAGGGCATGTGATATCTCTGTAAGCAAATAGAGTTTACAATAGTCACTGGCTACTAAAGCACAGCCGACATGTTCCCTTAGAAAAACTGACTGTATTGTACGTACCTAGAAATGTTCTGTATGTCCACAGATAAAAATCACTGGTATATTTTTATGTATATATATTCACACGCACACACACACACGCACACACACACACACAC